>NC_134354.1:476883746-477096246 GCF_048569485.1 Anomaloglossus baeobatrachus | reverse complement strand
TTTGAAGAAAATGGCCTGGACCATTCTGCACCGATTGGTGACCTCACAGCAGGGGCCTGATCGCTGGTAGATGTCACACATAACAAGATCGCTAAGGGGATCGCTACTGCGTCACAGAAACCGTGACTCAGCTGCGATCTCGCTAGCGATCTCGTTGTGTGACGGTACCTTTAGCTTGACTTTGTTGTTTGATCACCCTGAATTAATTATCTTAGCTCAGACTTTTGAGATAACTGATTATATTGTAGTTCTTTGATAACCTTGATCATTTTGCTCTTATCAGGTTCTTCCATTGCTGAAATTGTAAAATGTTTTTTTTACTGATTTTGAATATTAAAAAGCTGTATTTTCTGAGTGTTGTGAATAATACTTCTACGTTAACCTTTAACTGTGTTTATTTATCAGATGATCTGCAGAAACGGGTTGAGGAACTGGAGAGAACGAATGCAGAAAATCTTCAGATTAAAGCACAACTAGAGCAAGAATTTAATCAGAAGAGAGCAAAATTTAAAGAACTTTATTTGGCTAAAGAGGGTAAGCTTTATTATAACAGTGTTTTGGGCTCAGAATCTTTCAACAATCTGTGTCATGTTTGTCATATTTTGATGTGATTTTTAGCTGAAGACATTTTTCACAGTAGCCTTTATATACAGTTGGCACATTTCTGGGCACACATTATGCCAAGCTTGTGTGAAACTGGGCAACATGCGCTTAGCATAGTTATAGTTATCTTAGTATGGGTTTTTATTTTCAGCCAACTGTAAGATGCACAGGGTTGTAGTTTTATATGGGATTTGCATTTTTATACTTCATGTTGTGCAAGAAGTTTTGCAAGTAATTTTTATTTCTTGTCCTTTTTTTTTAGTTACGTTGTTTTATTTTCTTTTTACGATATGGTTCTTCTGCCACTTTTTTTGTACCACTACAAATTTGGTTTAAACTATCAAGCTACAACCGCTGTTGCAGGTCATTTATTGAGGATTATGCAATTATGACTTCACTTTGTTACTTAATAGTTAGAAACAGTCAATAACTGTACAAAAATACATAGTGTGGACTGTGCCTTACAAAGACCGAAAAGATGCAAAAATATGCAGGATATTCTTCTCCGAGCATGGTGCATTATGGGAGGATTTGATGTGTTACATTAAAGTTCCATTGTCCCTTAAAAAATATATCCAGGACTTTTGTATTTTTTTTTCTAATATGCCTAAGCACTAACAAGCAGGTATTTGCTACCTACCTGTCTGTTGTGCCTGGCGCAGTTCTTTGTAGGCACAGAGTAATCCCAGACCACCCTTGCCAGCTAATCAGCTGCTTCAACTGACGGTGCATTAACAAAGCAGCGGCTTCTCATCCGCTCTGCTCTGTAGATCAGGCGAGACTGCTGACTGACAGCTTTTTGCCCACTTAGGTAGTGGAGCGTCGGCTGTCACTCAGCATGACGTCGGCTGTCTTGGCTCATCTGCAGAGCAGAGCGTAAAAGAAGCTTCCACTCTGTTGACGAAGCCACTGTATCGCTGGCAGGTGCGGTCTGTGACCACTCTGTGCTGGTGAAGAACAGTGCCAGGCACAACAAGCGAGTAGATAGCAACTACCTGCCTGTTGGTACTTAGGCACGTTTTTTTCTTCTTTTTAAAGTTTTGCATATACCCTTTAACTGCTGTAATTACTGCACTCTACCTGTGCCTGACAGCTATGCGGTTTAATGAAGTACTTTCCAGTAGAGATGAGCAGACCCGTGGAAGTTTCATTTGGCAGGTTTAGCAGGACTTTAGATAAAGTTCGCTTTGGGACCAGGACTTGACCTGAAACCCCCCCCAAGGGAAGTCACTAATTGGGAAATTTAGGTCTCTCCACCTACATGCAGCCAGCCATATACAGAACACTTCTGGGTGAGGGAGAACATGGTTAGTCATTTTTCTTTTTCTGCTGCATATTATATCCGCAATTAGAAATACCCTGAATGAGGTAAGTGACACAATGAGAAGAACTATACTACATTTCTAATTGGAGGTATTTGCTAATATTATTATTATTACACTTACTACATATTGAGATAGGATCTTGGAGATGGGAATACCGCTTTTAAGTTAATTTCCTCCTGGCAGTAGATCACTAAATGTGGGTACAAGGCAAGTTCAGAAAGTTATAACCTGAAGGTCAACCCCCACATCTGTAAGTTAAGGGTATGTGCACACGTTGCTTTTTTTTCAGCGCGGAAAAAAACGCACCCTCTGGCAGAGGGGAGAATTGTAAACAATGCTTTTTTGAGAAAAAAGCATCGAAAACGCATGCGTTTTTCATGCGTTTTTCATGCGTTTTTCATGCGTTTTTCATGCGTTTTTCATGCGTTTTTCATGCGTTTTTTTAGGTGCGTTTTTTAAGACTTGTCAGTGTTAATAAAGTTGGTTGAACACAGACCTTTGGAAAAAAAAACCTGTGATGTCATTTCCTTCTCCACATTCTGTTTGGATAAATGGGAGGGCTTGGAATGGAAGGAGCACCATTTGAATTTTGGAAAAGTTGAAATAAACTTCGCGCACCATGTCACATTAGCAGAGAACCTTGGGTACCTATACGTCAGAAAACCCCCACAAGTGACCCCATTTTGGAATCTGCACCCCTCAAGGATTTTATTCAGGAGTATATTAAGCATTTTGAATCCACAGCTACTTCACCCAAAATGTTGCTGTAGCAACAATATTCTCACTTTTAACAGTGACGTTTTTCACTGGCGTGTAAAACACGCACATGTCCCTCCGTGTGCCGTGAATCTCGGCACACGTGGGCTGTCTAAGTGCAATCCGGGCTCCGTTCTCCGTGGCCCGTGATTGCACTTAGAGATTAACTCACCTGTGCCCGCTCCCGCTCTCCATGGTGCTGATCGCTCACGCGGTGCAGCATCCGGCTGGCGCTGACCCCCGCAGCAGCTGCTTCCGGGTCGGCTGTGTCGCACATCATGAATATGCGTGACAGTAATGAGCCGGCTCAGAAGCAGCAAGCAGAACGGGCTGCAGAGGACATCGCTGGACGCCGGGTAAGTAAAAATGATTTTTATTTTAAAAGCACTTTTTTTCTGGCACGTGTTTCACGGACCACACCACTGCGTGGTCCGTGGTCCATCAGTGATGCCAGAAAAAAATGGACATGTCTCCGTGCGGCAATCACGCACACGCGGGTACGCCGCACGGAGACACGTGCAGTGAAAAATCACTGACGTGTGAGCAGACCCATTCATTATAATGGGTCTGCGTATGTCAGTGATTCTGGTTTAAAAAAAAGCACAAACGTCCCAGAATCACTGACGTGTGAAACAGGCCTAAGGCTATGTGGCCATGATCCAGCGACATGGCGTCTAGTACACAGTGTCAGCCTCCTGCAGAGATGTGAGTGTTGTCCACGGGAGAACGCAGCTGGCCATGCCCAGCAATTAGTGATAACTAATTGACAGTAAACAAAAGCAAAAAAAGACAACAAAAAATTTTTTATTAGAAAAAACACTCCCCAAATCATTCCCTTGTTCTCCAATTTAATAAAAAAAATGGGTCCGCAGAAATCCATTTGGATGTCCCACGTCGCCTCTGGACCTTCTAGAATATGGGGGCACGTTCAGGGAACGTATCCCCCATTTTCTAGGAGGGCAGACCCTCCATTTGAGGAGAGTGGGTGCAAAAATCTGCACCCACTCTCCCCGGGTCACAGCTGCAGAGTGCCGAGCAGCCAGCACAGCTCACACTGAACACAGTGCTGGCTGTCAACTGCTCGGCACATGTGACCGGCCGGCGTCTGCTGTGAAGGAGGAGGGAGCCGCGGGGGATCAGCGCTCCGACCGGACAGGTATGTATGACACCGGGGGGAATTGGGGTGACCGGGCAGGGCCTGGGTGCATTTTTCTGTCGCATGTCTCAAGGTACATGCGACAGATACATAGGAGCAGGGCGGCCGGTGCGCTACTGTGCGCGCGGCCATGTTGGATTTTCGGGAGGGGGGTCGGGGGTCGGGGCGGGCACTTTGGCGACACCGGGGGCTTTGCCAGGAAGTGAGGTCAACAGGAAACCTCTTGACCTCACTTCCAGGTAAATGCCTGCGTTCTGGCGTGCCGACAAAGGCCGCGGACCGCAACAAAAAAGCAGGTCCATGCGGTGTAGCTGCGTTCTGACCCCACATCATTGATTTCAATGGGGGAGAGAACGCAGCCACAACGCACAAAAGAAGTGACATGCTGCTTTTCTTTCCGCACCGATTTTTGGCATCCAAAACGCTGCGGAATGAAACGCAGCGTGTGCACTGATTTTTCAGCTTTCCCATACACTTTGCTGGGAAAGCTGAACGCATGCAATTTGCCACTGAAACGCTGCGGTTCAAAACGCAGCGTTTCCGCGGTAAAAAACACAACGTGTGCACACAGCCTAATAGCGTTTTTTCATATGAAGGGTTCCCTGTAAGTCAGATTTGTTCTCCTTCTTCTGTACAGAGGACTTAAAACGACAACATGCTGTTGTGCAAGCGTCACAAGAAGAGATTGTCCAGTTGAACCTTCAGCTGTCGCAAGCCCAAGCAGAGATGGAGAACATCAAAGCTATAGCTACAGTGTCTGAGAACACGAAGCAAGAAGCCATTGATGAAGTGAAAAAACAATGGCAGGAAGAGGTGGCTTCTCTCCAGGCTATCATGAAGGGTAAGATACCGTTGACTCGTAACTTAAAAGGAGTCTGTCCAAAGTTTTGACCTAATGAAAATGCTGACATAAATAGGAGATACCTGTAAAGTAAGGATGATGGATTAAATATGTTGTTAATCAATGTTCTTCAGTTGGAGATTCTTAGACCACTGGACTATGATAGAAGGGCTATCTGCTATTTGTTATTTTCATCTGAAGTTATTCTTGCTCTTCAAAATGCCACAATCCATCCGTCTTACCCAGAGCTGAAAGAACCCTGCAGTTAATGGGTCATAGTCCTATAAATGTTGCTGCTGATATAAAGTACTGTATTATATTGTTTTATTATGTAAATGTAACATTTTATGTACAGGCATAACCTTGTGTCTGTTGTGGGAACCTACCCTGGAAAATGTCACAACCTTTTGTGTTTGTTTTAATATGCTTTTTTTCTGTGTTCTAATAGACACGCTGCGAGAATATGAGCTTCAGTTTCATCGCAGGTTGGAGCAGGAACGAGGCCAGTGGGGACAGTACAGGGAATCTGTCGAAAGGGAGATTGCAGAACTTAGGAGGCGACTTTCTGAGGGTCATCAAGAGGAAAACCTTGAAAATGACATGAAGAAGGTACGAAAATTTCCTTATATATACTTTTTCTCTACTTTGGTGTCATAAACTTTAAGCTTATTAAAATGTTTTGGGGGAGGGGGAGTTCCACCAAAAATCTATGGCGTAGGCATCCTACTTATTTTGTGTCAAAAATGGATTTGACAGCACAACATTGAGAGGCAAATCTGGAAAACTGGGGTCCGGCCCCAAAAAATATATTAGCCCAAAACATAAAATAGCTTATAGCATTATTATTCCAGTACATTAACCTCTCCCAGCTCTCATGTTTGGTATCTTTTGGGTGCTCGTTTATGGATCAGGAGCTGAGCCCCCTCCTCACATAGCAATTGGCTGTGTTCTATCTGCCAGCGCTTGAATTTATCAGCAGCGATCAGAGTTGACTTAACCACCTAAAACTAATGTCAATCGCTGACTGCCACTTTGCCGCCATCTTTGTTCTCCTTTGTAGCCCATCCTTTGCCGGAGCCTCATAGGAGAATCTTAAATTCACTATACGCCACAATACTTATGTATTGCGGTATATAGCAAAAGTAATCAATCGCCGATTCAAGTCCCCTTAGAGACTTAAAAACATGTTTATCAACGTCTAAAAAAAACAAAATTAAAGTTTTAATCCAAGGAAATAAAGCATATTTGGTATTGCCACCTCCTTAAAAAAAAAAAAAAAAAGTCAGATGTTTTACAATACAAAGTTATTAAATTATTTAGCCTGTATGGCTTTAAATGAAATAAAAGTTTTAACACCAGAATTGCCATCTATTCACTGCACCATCCCCACCTACCGCCCCCCAAAACAACATAATAATTTTTATTGCATGTAACCCAATATCATGCTGTAAAAAGTAAGCAGCTTTTGATGGAAAAATAAAGTTGCGAGTGCCCAAACCAATTTTTTTTAACCACTAAAATCTTAAAACAAACGGAGAATCGTAGTGCCAGTAAATATGCACAGTAAACTTGATTTGCTTTAATTTTATTTTTCTCTATTTCACCTCTTTTAGATGCATTCTTCCAATTTTTAGTGCATTGTATGGTCAAATGAATGGGGTCACTAAAAACTACAACTCGTCCTGCTGAAAAGGAATTATAAAATAACTCAAAAGGCTATGTTGATGAAAAACTTAAACATTTAAAACCCTTTAATTAAAGAAGAGAAGGACTTAAGTGCAAAAACAAAAATTGTCCATGGCAGGAGAGTGTATAACATCTTGCTGATAATGAGGTCTTTGCCGTCCTATAGACTTACTTTTTTACTTGACTATCTTGGAGCTCTCTGATTGCTTTTTGTCCTCCAAACATTTTACAAGCATGCAGGTCTTACAGGATGTCATTACCAATAACCAGTTTGGCAGTGTAGAAACTGGTAGAATCAAGTTTTCAGATCACCAGAAAAAAAATATGCGACCGGCTGCAGGAAAACAATTACGTTTTGTTTCACATATGTCACCCAATGCCTTAAGGCCTCGCTCGATGGGCACAAGTTGCCCAAGTGTAAAATACACAAATTCCAATATTCCTTAACCACTGAACTTGAAATTATTGAAAGCTGAGACTGTAAAAGCCTGGTAATTGGAAAGGGAGTCACTAAAACAGCCAAAAATTAAGAGTAAAAGGAGAAAATGAAAAAAGAGGGCCTAAATAATACAAATAAAGCAATGTCTAGCGTGAAAAAATCAGAAGATCTGCTGCAGTCGGGATTAGTAGTAGCGCCACAGTATTTCTCAAATCTCCACATGCTACACTAGGAGTAAAGTTAACTTACCATATTAAGTATGTATGCAATGTACCCTGATATTGTGTTTATTGTAGAAATGATAAGATTACGTCTTTTAAAAACAGGCCCAAGAAGATGCCGAAAAGTTGCGATCTGTAGTCATGCCTATGGAAAAGGAGATTGGTGCATTAAAGGAGAAGCTTTTTGAATCTGAGGAGAAGATAAAAGAGCTTGAGGCATCCAAGGTGCAAGCAAAAGCCAAATATTTTATTTTGGTGGCCAAATCATATAGGTATCAATGTAATAAATAAACAAAGGGATTGTTAGATGATCACATCTTCTCTATAGGCAGCTTGTCCAAGCAATGAGCCCATGCAGTAAGCGTCCAGCTCTGGTACTTTCGATGATTAGCTTTTAGTACATAGGTGTTTTAGTTTGACTGTGTAAGGTCATCATACGGGAGAAGATTTTTATAGTGAAATTCCATGGATGAAGACCTATTGGAAGTCTACAACTTGCTGTCGCTGCAGGGGAAATGTAATCATATTAATGTAATACATGTGATATCCAGTTTGGAAGCTGTTCTTATCCAGCAGCTCCTTCTCAAATCTGACTCAATCAAGGGGGATCCAGAGTGGGAAACCTCTGACATCCCACAGGATCCATAGATAAAGGTTAAGAGTTAATAGAAGTCCTCATATGCTTACAGATTAATCATTTGAGGTATATTTCTTGCAGACTATAAACCTCTCGGTGGTAGGGCCCTATTGTGAATGGTCAGAATTTAGACTTTCTGAGCTTTGTTATTTCTAACTCACAATGCTTTGCAGTTGTATGGTAATGATCAGTAAAAGATATAAAGGCGCCAACAATGTATTTTATTTATTTATTTACTAGATGAAGGAACTAAATCATTACCTGGAAGCTGAAAAATCCTGCCGGACAGACTTGGAGATGTATGTGGCAGTTCTGAACACTCAAAAGTCTGTCCTGCAAGAGGATGCTGAGAAGTTGCGGAAAGAGTTACATGAAGGTATTCTACAATGCAGTTTGTGGCCTTGTTTTATCTTGCACATTTACACTTTAAAGGGAACCTGTTACCACTTTTTTGGCATATAAGATGTGGCCACCACCAGTGGCCTCTTATATACAGCATTCTAACATGCCGTATAGAAGAGCCCAGGCCGGGGGTATAACATAAAAAACACTTACCTAACGGTCACACTGTAGGACTTATTGGCATGTCCGGTGCCGGCGCCGCCTCTTTTGGCCATCTCTGTTCTCCTTCTTCTCTAGCCACGCTGCATGACGGGTCCGACGTTATACACACTCGCCGGCATTCAGGTCCTGAGTAGTAGTAATACAAAGTATTGTAGTGCGCCTGCGCAGGACCGGCGAGTGTGTATGTCATAGCCGCGTCATGCACCCAGTCTTCAGAAAGAGGACGAAGATGGCCGAAAGAGGAGACGCCGGCACCGGACAACGGAGGTGCCCATAAGGCTCAGAGCACGACCGTCGGATAAGTATTATAACGTGTTTTTCTTTGTCGCTCCATTGGGAGACCCAGACCATTGGGTGTATAGGCTATGCCTCCGGAGGCCGCACAAAGTATTACACTAAAAGTGTAAAGCCCCTCCCCTTCTGCCTATACACTCCCCGTGCTCCCACGGGCTCCTCAGTTTTTTGCTTTGTGCGAAGGAGGCAGACATGCACGCACAGCTCCACAGATTGGTCAGCAGCAGCTGCTGACTATGTCGGATGGAAGAAAAGTGGGCCCATATAGGGGCCCCAGCATGCTCCCTTCTCACCCCACTTTTGTCGGCGGTGTTGTTAAGGTTGAGGTATCCATTGCGGGTACGGAGGCTGGAGCCCACATGCTGCTTTCCTTCCCCATCCCCCTCAGGGCTCTGGGTGAAGTGGGATCCTATCGGTCTCCAGGCACTGAGACCGAGCTTCATCCACAACTCCTGTGGAGCCTGCTGGATAGGAGCCGGGTACCGTTCAGGGACATGGCCCTGCTACGTGGAGGTACTCTGTATCCCTGAGGGGACCGGCGCACAGCAACACTACAGCTTTGCTGGGTGTGCTAGTGCACCGGAGACCGCGGCGCTGACCGGGTTAAAATGTGCCATTACACACTCAGCGTTGCTGAGTGTGTTTTATGTATAGGGACTGCCGCGCTGACCGCCGCTGCCACGGAAACACTGCGGCGCGGCTGGGACTTGTAGTTCGCCGGGGACTTCCGCGCTGGCCGCGCATATACGGCGGCCGCGCTTATTACTAGAGTCCCCGGCTTTTTGCGGCCTAGTTTCCTTTTCCTCCCGCCCTCAGCCCTGACAGGCAGGGGAAGGGCGGGAAGCTGCACAGAACGAGCAGCACTGAGGGCTGGAGCATGTTTTGCATACTCCACCCCTCTCACTGTGCACAGTGCGGCTCCAGTTCCCGCACTCTCGGCCACGCCCACGACTCCCTCCTCTCCTCAGGACGCCGGCAGCCATTCCTGTCAGCTCCTCGGACGCAGCAGAGGGGGACAAAGTCTGGGAGACCCAGGCAGGGACTTGGGGGGCCTCACAACCGCTTGAAGCGGGTGGTAAGCAGCACCTGTGGTGCTAGCCCCATTGTGCAGTAGTGCAACTATACTGTATATGTTTATGGTATATACTTTACACTGCATGGTGCACAGTTGATTTCTGGCTATATACCCTATTGTGTTGTCAGGGAAGATAATAGCATGGCGTCCACAAAAGGCAGGGGTGCCAAAACACAGGCATATTATGCTGCCTGCGCCGCATGTACGACCCCGCTACCGGCAGGTTCCACTGACCCTCATTGTATACAGTGTTCGGGCCCTGTGACACTTGCTCAGCCAGAGCCTCTGCTAAGAGGGGCCCAGGGGGAGCCACCTGCTGACAATGTCCAGGTGACGGGGACAGAGTTTGCAAAACTCTCTGAGACTATGGCTAAGATACTAGAAGCCTTGCAGTACAGGCCGGTATCTCAGCACAGGGACTCTGTTGAATCTTTGTTCCCTGGCCCCCCTCAGTTGGACCAACAATGTCCTCCCGGGGTATCTCATAGATCCCAGGCTGAGGGTTCTGACACAGACCCCAGCCCCAGACCGACTAAGCGAGCTCGCTCAGATTTTCCCTCGACATCATCATATTGTTCAGGGTCTCAGCGAGGGGAATCTCGGGTTGATGAAGCGGAGACAGCTGATCAGGATTCTGATCCTGAGGGCGCCCTCAATCTTAATACTCCAGACGGGGACGCCATAGTGAACGATCTTATTGCATCCATCAATCAAATGCTGGATATTTCTCCCTCAGTCCCTCCAGCAGAGGAGTCGGCTTCTCAGCAGGAGAAATTCCGGTTCAGGTTCCCCAAGCGTACACCGAGTATGTTTCTGGACCACTCTGATTTCAGAGAGGCAGTCCAGAATCATCATGCTTGTCCAGATAAGCGTTTTTCTAAGCGCCTTAAGGATACACGTTATCCCTTTCCACCTGACGTGGTTAAAGGTTGGACTCAGTGTCCCAAAGTGGATCCTCCAATCTCCAGACTGGCGGCTAGATCCATACTTGCAGTGGAAGATGGGGCTTCACTCAAAGATGCCACTGACAGGCAGATGGAGCTCTGGTTGAAATCCATCTATGAAGCGATCGGCGCTTCTTTTGCCCCAGCATTCGCAGCCGTATGGGCGCTACAAGCTATCTCAGCAGGTCAAGCGCAAATTGAAGCAGCCACATGCACGTCCGCGCCACAAGTGGCGTCCATTACCACTCAGACCTCGGCATTTGCGTCTTACGCTATTAATGCTGTCCTGGACTCTGCGAGCCGTACGGCGGTGGCAGCCGCCAATTCGGTGGTACTCCGCAGGGCCTTGTGGCTACGGGAATGGAAGGCAGATTCTGCTTCCAAAAAGCGCTTAACCAGTTTGCCAATTTCTGGCGACAGATTGTTTGGCGAGCGTTTGGATGAAATCATCAAACAATCTAAGGGAAAGGATACATCCTTACCCCAGCCCAAACCGAACATACCCCAACAGAGGAGAGGGCAGTCGAGGTTTCGGTCCTTTCAGGGCGCGGGCAGGTCCCAATTCTCCTCGTCCAAAAGGCCTCAGAAGGATCAGAGGAACTCCGACGCATGGCGGTCTAAATCACGACCTAAAAAGACCGCCGGAGGTGCCGCTTCTAAGGCGGCTTCCTCATGACTTTCGGCCTCCTCACACCGCATCCTCGGTCGGTGGCAGGCTCTCCCGCTTTTGCGACACCTGGCTGCCACAAGTAAAAGACCGTTGGGTGAGAGACATTTTGTCTCACGGTTACAGGATAGAGTTCAGCTCTCGTCCTCCGACTCGATTCTTCAGAACATCTCCGCCTCCCGAGCGAGCCGAGGCTCTTCTGCAGGCGGTGGGCATTCTGAAGGCAGAAGGAGTGGTGGTCCCGGTTCCTCTTCAGCAACAGGGTCACGGTTTCTACTCCAACCTGTTTGTGGTTCCAAAGAAGGACGGGTCCTTCCGTCCTGTTTTGGACCTAAAACTGCTCAACAAACACGTAAGGACCAGGCGGTTCCGGATGGAATCCCTCCGCTCCGTCATCGCCTCAATGTCCCAAGGAGATTTCCTAGCATCAATCGATATCAAGGATGCTTATCTCCACGTACCAATTGCTCTAGAGCATCAGCGCTTCTTGCGCTTCGCCATAGGAGACTAACACCTTCAGTTCGCGGCACTGCCGTTTGGCCTGGCGACAGCCCCAAGGGTTTTCACCAAGGTCATGGCTACAGTAGTTGCAGTCCTCCACTCTCAGGGTCACTCAGTGATACCTTACTTAGACGATCTGCTGGTCAAGGCACCCTCTCAAGAGGCATGCCAACACAGCCTCAACGTTACTCTGGAGATTCTCCAGAGTTTCGGGTGGATCATCAATTTTCCAAAGTCAAATCTGACACCGGTCCAATCGCTGACATATCTTGGCATGGAGTTTCATACTCTTCCAGCGATAGTGAAGCTTCCGCTGGACAAACAGCGTTCACTACAGACAGGGGTGCAATCTCTCCTTCAAGGTTGGTCACACGCCTTGAGGCGCCTCATGCACTTCCTGGGGAAGATGGTGGCAGCAATGGAGGCAGTCCCTTTCGCGCAGTTTCACCTGCGTCCACTTCAATGGGACATCCTACGGAAGTGGGACAGGATGCCGACGTCCCTAGACAGGAACGTCTCCCTCTCTCAGGCAACCAAAGCTTCCCTTCGGTGGTGGCTTCTTCCCACCTCATTATCGAAGGGGAAATCCTTCCTACCCCCATCCTGGGCGGTGGTCACGACGGACGCGAGTCTGTCAGGGTGGGGAGCAGTTTTTCTCCACCACAGGGCTCAGGGTACGTGGACTCAGCAAGAGTCCTCACTTCAGATCAATGTTCTGGAGATCAGGGCAGTGTATCTTGCCCTAAAAGCGTTCCAGCAGTGGCTGGAAGGCAAGCAGATCCGAATTCAGTCGGACAACTCCACAGCGGTGGCTTACATCAACCACCAAGGTGGGACACGCAGTCGGCAAGCCTTCCAGGAAGTCCGGCGGATTCTGCTGTGGGTGGAAGCCACAGCATCCACCATATCCGCAGTTCACATCCCGGGCGTAGAAAACTGGGAAGCAGACTTTCTCAGTCGCCAGGGCATGGACGCAGGGGAATGGTCCCTTCACCCGGACGTGTTTCAGGAGATCTGTTGCCGCTGGGGGATGCCGGACGTCGACCTAATGGCGTCACGGCACAACAACAAGGTCCCAACATTCATGGCTCGATCTCAAGATCACAGAGCTCTGGCGGCAGACGCCTTAGTTCAGGATTGGTCGCAGTTTCGGCTTCCTTATGTGTTTCCTCCTCTGGCACTGTTGCCCAGAGTGTTACGCAAGATCAGGGCCGACTGCCGCCGCGTCATCCTCGTCGCTCCAGACTGGCCGAGGAGGTCGGTACCTGGATCTGTGGCATCTCACTGTCGGCGAACCGTGGGCACTGCCAGACCGACCAGATTTGCTGTCTCAAGGGCCGTTTTTCCATCTGAATTCTGCGGCCCTCAACCTGACTGTGTGGCCATTGAGTCCTGGATCCTAGCGTCTTCAGGATTATCTCAAGAGGTCATTGCCACTATGAGACAGGCTAGGAAACCAACGTCCGCCAAGATCTACCACAGGACGTGGAAAATATTCCTGTCGTGGTGCTCTGCTCAGGGGTTTTCTCCCTGGCCATTTGCCTTGCCCACTTTTCTGTCCTTTCTTCAATCCGGATTGGAAAAGGGTTTGTCGCTAGGCTCCCTTAAGGGACAAGTCTCAGCGCTCTCTGTGTTCTTTCAGAAGCGCCTAGCCAGACTTCCACAGGTACGCACATTCCTGCAAGGGGTTTGTCACATCGTCCCTCCTTACAAGCGTCCGTTAGAACCCTGGGATCTGAACAGGGTGCTGATGGTTCTTCAGAAACCACCGTTCGAGCCAATGAGGGATATTTCGCTCGCACGCCTTTCGCAGAAAGTGGCCTTCCTAGTAGCAGTCACATCACTTCGGAGAGTGTCTGAGTTGGCAGCGTTATCATGCAAAGCTCCTTTCCTGGTGTTTCACCAGGACAAGGTGGTTCTGCGTCCGGTTCCGGAATTCCTCCCTAAGGTGGTATCCCCTTTTCATCTCAATCAGGACATCTCCTTACCCTCGTTTTGTCCTCATCCAGTTCACCAATGTGAAAAGGATTTGCACTTGTTAGATCTGGTGAGAGCACTCAGACTCTACATTTCTCGTACGGCGCCCCTGCGCCGCTCGGATGCACTCTTTGTCCTTGTCGCTGGACAGCGTAAAGGGTCACAGGCTTCCAAATCAACCCTGGCTCGGTGGATCGAGGAACCAATTCTCGAAGCTTACCGTTCTGCTGGGCTTCCGGTTCCCTCAGGGCTGAAGGCCCATTCTACCAGAGCCGTGGGTGCGTCCTGGGCTTTGAGGCACCAGGCTACGGCTCAGCAGGTGTGTCAGGCGGCTACCTGGTCGAGCCTGCACACTTTCACGAAACACTATCAGGTGCATACCTATGCTTCGGCGGATGCCAGCCTAGGTAGACGAGTCCTTCAGGCGGCGGTTGCCCACCTGTAGGAAGGGGCCGTTTTACGGCTCTATTACGAGGTATTATTTTACCCACCCAGGGACTGCTTTTGGACGTCCCAATGGTCTGGGTCTCCCAATGGAGCGACAAAGAAGAAGGGAATTTTGTTTACTTACCGTAAATTCCTTTTCTTCTAGCTCCAATTGGGAGACCCAGCACCCGCCCCTGTTTTTTTGTGTACACATGTTGTTCATGTTGAATGGTTTCAGTTCTCCGATTTTCCTTCGGATTGAATTACTTTAAAACCAGTTTATAATTTTTTCCTCCTTCTTGCTTTTGCACCAAAACTGAGGAGCCCGTGGGAGCACGGGGAGTGTATAGGCAGAAGGGGAGGGGCTTTACACTTTTAGTGTAATACTTTGTGCGGCCTCCGGAGGCATAGCCTATACACCCAATGGTCTGGGTCTCCCAATTGGAGCTAGAAGAAAAGGAATTTACGGTAAGTAAACAAAATTCCCTTCTTTATTTATACCCCCGGCCTGGGCTCTTATATACAGCATGTTCGAATGCTGTGTATAAGAGCCCGGTGGTGGTGGCTGCAGCTTATAGTCCAAAAAAGTGGTGACCGGTTCCCTTTAAGAAGATAAGTATTGTGTAGAGCGCTCCCTAGGCTAGTGCGAATTGCCCCTATATATTATCTGTGGTTTAAGGGCATAAAAATTGAAAGTTTGAAAATTGCTGTTTTCTCCAAATTTCTGATATTTTGACAAACACAAAAATATTGTCTTAAATTTACCACTATCATGAAGTACAGTATGTACTTCATGATCTCAGATCTCAGAATCACCGAGAACCGCCGAAGTGTTCCAGAGTTATAACTTCATAAAGGGACCCTGGTCAGAATTGAAAAACAGTGGCCTAGTCATTAAGGTGATAAAGGGGTTAAGGAAAACTTTGCAGCATAATCCTAAAATTACTATTTTAATCTTTTTTGATGCCACATTTTCTAATTACCGACAACTTGTGGCTGAGCACTATAACACTCAACATACATGAAAGTGCTCATTCGATCATACTCTGGGTCTGTCTGCAATCTTTGATGCTGGAGCAGTGGCACATAGGCAGAAGGTCACTATGTGTCCTCAGTCATGGTGCATTTTGGTGATTTAGAGATTTTACCTCATTTGAAATGTATTTTTCCCAAAAGTGAATGGTATCCTGCAAAAAAAACCACAACAAGACCAACTTTGTCAACAGAAAATAGAAAGTGATGGCGATTTGCATTGTCCGTGCAATCTTCAGTGATTTTTCTCTTTGTGCAGTATGTCATCTCCTGGAACAGGAAAGGCAGCAGCACAATCAGCTGAAACACACATGGCAGAAAGCGAATGACCAGTTTCTAGAATCCCAGCGTCTGATGATGCAGGATATGAAACGAATGGAGGCTGTACTGACGACCGAGCAACTTCGACAAGTTGAAGAAAAGAAAAAGAAAGATCAGGTCTGTTTCACATAGTTTAAAATCAGTTGACACTGTTTATAATAGATAATTCTTTCAGAAATGTAAAAATGGAAAAACTTTATAAAAAAAAAAAATGGCTGTGTTGCGTTTCTGGGCTCTTTTAAGTGTTGCGTTTTTGTTCAGGGTGTTTATGCCACAGCTATGCCATAATTGCGTATAGAAGTAATCTGGCTTTGCTCGCTGTGAGGCCTGAGCTCATATCTATAGTTGCTTGCTGGCTCCTGTGCACGAGTGAGCAATAGGTAGCATTAGATTAGGACATATGCATGATGCCAGCAGCTTATATATACTAGCTGGCAGATATCTGTAGATGTGACCTCACCAGTCTCATTTAACATTCAATTGGAGAGCAAATAGGGCCAGATTACCTCTTTAATTCCAGAAAGCTGCTGTTTTTCTGCAACCTGCAGTATAATAAGACTGCTGAAAAGTGATCTCTACTGAGCGAGAGATATATAATATATATGTATATATATATGTATATAATATATATGTGTATATATATATATATATATATATATATATAATATATATGTATGTATATGTATGTATATGTATACATGCATACATACATACATACATACATACACACGCACACACACACATATATTAAAATATTGGGAACTTCTACCTTACAACTTTTCTTTCTTTATCGTTCCTTTGGGAGACCCAGACCATGGTGTTTCGCTTCTGCCTCCGGAGGACACACAAAGTACTACACTTAAAAGTGTAGCTCCTCCCTCTGAGCTTATACACCCCCTGGTAGCCAGTCCTAGCCAGTTTATTGCTTTGTGTCAGGAGGCATACATCCACACATGCATTCTCATCTGATTTGTTTGACTTTTGGAAAGAGTTTGAAGAAAAGCGGGTCCATGGCTGGACTCCCGGCATGTCCCTTCTCACCCCACTGTGTCGGCGGTGTTGTTAAGGTTGATTTACAAGGCTGCAGCCTTACATGCCGCGCTCCTTCACCATACCTTCTGGGCTCTGGCTTGAAGTGGGAGCCAGCACGGTCTCCATGCCTGGCAGGAGTCCGGTCTCCATCCACAGCCCCTTGAGGATTCTGTTGGACCGGAGCACTCATCCCCAGGGACATGGCCCTGCGTCTCAGCAGCTAAGTACCTGAGACGTTTATGTTGGGGGTCCCGGTTCTTAATTGTAAGGGGAGAGTATGCTGTATGTGATTGTTTTAACTTTTCCGGCGGGTTCTCTAGCTTTTGCCCGAGAACCGCGCCGATGGTGCCTGCTTGTCGGCCTCGCCGCTTAAATTTAGGCCCTGGCTTCGCTGGAGGCCTAGTTTCATTTTCCTGCCCTCGCATGTCACTCATGCAGAGGGACAGGTTTGGCTCCTCCCGGCGGCCGTTCTACACAGGGGAGGGACACTCCCCACTGCTGGGGCGTCCCTCCTTCCCTGCAGGTCTCTATAGCCCTCCAGTTCCCGCTCTTTAATAGGAACGCCCTCTTCTCAGGCACAGTTCACTCTGCTCTGGGACATCCTGCATTCTGCATCTCTGCTGAGGTGCTGCGACTGGGGGACCGGGCTTCGGGAACTGGAGGGCACACAACACCGCGCTCAGCGGTCTGGTAAGCCACAGCCGGTCTCCAGTTGTGGACCTCTGTATATTCTCCCTGGGGTTCATTCTCTGCAAAGCCCCCCACTCCAGCAGCATGTTTCACACAAGGAGCAAGGCTCCAAAGCTTGCCATAACTTCTCTCAGGAGAGTCTCTGATTTGGCTGCGCTCTCCTCGGAGTTACCTTTTTTGGTTTTTCACCAAGACAAGGTGGTTCTCCGTCCGACCCCGGACTTTCTTCCTAAGGTGGTCTATCCCTTACACCTTAACCAGGATATTTCCTTGCCTTCCTTCTGTCCGGCCCCTGTTCATCGCTTTGAGAAAGCGCTGCATACTCTAGATCTGGTGCGTGCTCTCCGGATCTATGTGTCTCGCACCGCTGCGCTTAGGCGGTGCACCTCTCTTTTTGTGCTAACCACAGGGCGGCGCAAGGGTCTCTCTGCTTCTAAGCCGACCTTGGCCCGTTGGATTAGATCGACCATTTCGGACGCCTACCAGAGTACTCAGGTGCCTCCCCCGCCGGGGATCAAAGCACACTCGACCAGAGCTGTCTGTGCCTCTTGGGCTTTTAGGCACCAGTCTACGGCTCAACAAGTCTGTCAGGCTGCCACTTGGACTAGCCTGCATACCTTTTCGAAGCACTACCAAGTGCATGCTCATGCTTCGGCAGATGCGAGCTTGGGCAGACGCATCCTTCAGGCGGCTGTCGCCCACTTGTGAAGTTAGGCTCTGCCTACTTCTTAGTTTTTTCTGTTTATTCCCACCCAGGGACAGCTTTGGAACGTCCCATGGTCTGGGTCTCCCAAAGGAACGATAAAGAAAAAGAGAATTTTGTTACTTACCGTAAATTCTTTTTCTTATAGTTCCGTATTGGGAGACCCAGCACCCTCCCTGTTGCCTGTTGGCAATTTTCTTGTTCCGTGTTTTATCACCGGCTGTTGTCGTGGACAGAGTCTCCGGTTGTTCCGGTTCTACTTGTGGGTGGCTATTCTCCTTCAGCTTTTGCACTAAACTGGCTAGGACTGGCTACCAGGGGGTGTATAAGCTCAGAGGGAGGAGCTACACTTTTAAGTGTAGTACTTTGTGTGTCCTCCGGAGGCAGAAGCTAAACACCATGGTCTGGGTCTCCCAATACGGAACTATAAGAAAAAGAATTTACGGTAAGTAACAAAATTCTCTTTTTTTCATTGGCAATAACATGAAGCAGAGTATAAACTGGTTTACATGTGTTGCATGGAAGCATGTTCACATTGGGGCTTTTTAACAGACTAAGGCCCTGTGCCCACGGGAGCTTGCTTCTGCGGATTTTGCCAATAAATCCGCAGGTTTCAGCATGTACAGACACTCCCCATGTTATCCTATGGGACATGGGGAGTGCTGTGTCCACGTTGCAGAATGTGCGGTTGCGGAATATACTGCGGATATCCCGCAGCCGCACATAACTGCATGTCAATTATTCCTGCGGCATTACCTGCGGAAATCCCCTGCTTTGGCCCATACTTACCTGCCTTGATAGCAGACACCCGGTCATTTTCCCTCTGTGCACACGAGCAGGAAGGAGGTGGTGTGCGGGGTCTGCACGAGCTCCGGTCATGTGACAGCCGGAGCTAGTTCAGCCCGCCCACCTTCTCCTTCACAGTGTAAACACGGCCAGAGACTGGAGAGAACTGCTGCATGATGGAGGTATGAACTCCCCGATCACTCCACCACTTGTTCTGCATTGAGGATGCAGTGCTGAAGCCGTGGTACTGTATCCTCAATGCAGAATGCCCGCAGCATATCCACAGCACATTCCGCAAATAAACCGCAGCATGGAAACAGACAAAGTTGTGCTGCGGTTTTCTGAGAGCTCCTGCGGATATAACCGCAGAACACTTTCCCCCGTGGGCACATAGCCTTAGGCTGTGTGCGCATGGCGCGTTTTTTCGCTGCGTTTTTGCGTGTTTTTCAGGTGCGTTTTTGGTCTAAAAACTGCATGACTTCGCTTCCCCTGCAAAGTCTCAGTTTTCATTTTTGGTATCTGCACGTTGCAGTTTTGTTTTAGGTGTGTTTTTGTGCTGACCACAAAAATGCAACATGTCAGTTCTTTGCAGCAAAAAACGTATCCGTTTTTTGCTGCGTTTTTTTTTACCGCGAGTGAGTTTTTGTGCGTTTTTTAGCTGCCAAAAACGCACAAACGCTGCATCTTTGTGGTCACACACAAACGCAGCGTGTGCACATAGCCTTAAACGGGTTTTCCACAAATTTTTCACCCCCTTGCCATAT
This sequence comes from Anomaloglossus baeobatrachus, assembly GCF_048569485.1. NCBI lineage: Eukaryota > Metazoa > Chordata > Amphibia > Anura > Aromobatidae > Anomaloglossus > Anomaloglossus baeobatrachus. The sequence goes on along the minus strand of NC_134354.1, from coordinate 477,076,806 downwards.
ATCAAAGCTCTTCAAAACAGTACCTTTTGTAATGTACTTGTATTGGATGTATAGCTTCTATGAGTGTACTTTGGCAGGGATCACATAGTACTGTATTGTTATGCAGATTCTTCTTCCTCCACTGTTATGTCCGATACTACACAGAAATCCCGCTAAATGAAAGGACGTTGTCACTGGGCTCCTGATGGTGATAAGGAGTGAATAACAGCATACCTCCTGAAGACACAGTCTACCTCACTGTCTCACACAAGCTGAGCTGACAGTTTCATTCAGCAGTAATAGAAGGGGCCAACAACTTTGCTTTTGAAATTCAGATCGCAGCACTTCAATACCAAAGAGATTAAATAATCCAATCACTGATGTGGACAGCTGAAAAGCACCAAAATTTGCATGACAAACAGTGACAAGGCTGTACTGGTCATCTGACAATTGCTAGATTGGCTCGTACTTAAGCTGGGTTCACACACAGCGACAACGACGTCGCTGTTATGTCACCATTTTCTGTGACGTAACAGCGACCTTGTAAGTCGCTGTTATGATCGTTGCTTAGCTGTCAAACACAGCGACGCAGCAGCGATCATAACGTCGCTGTGCTACATGTGCAGAGAGCAGGGAGCCGCGCTTAGCGCTGGCTCCTTGCTCTCCTAGGTACAGTACACATCGGGTTAATGAACCCGATGTGTACTGCAGCTACATGTCACAGTGCAGAGAGCAGGGAGCCGCGCACACTGCTTAGCGCTGGCTCCTTGCTCTCCTTGCTACAGTATACATCGGGTTAATTACCCGATGTGTACTGCAGCCACATGTGCACAGAGCAGGAGCCGGCGCTGGCAGCAAGGGCGGAGGCTGGTAACGAAGGTAAATATCGGGTAACCAGGGAAAGGTCTTCCCTTGGTTACCCGATGTTTACGCTGGTTACAGCTTACCGCAGCTGCCAGACGCCGGCTCCTGCTCCCTGCTCGCTTCATTTCGTCGCTCTCTCGCTGTCACACACAGCGATCTGTGTGTCACAGCGGGAGAGTGACGACCAAAAAATGAAGCTGGACATTCAGCAACGACCGGCGACCTCACAGCATGGGCCAGGTCGTTGCTGGATGTCACACACAGCGACAGCGACGGGACGTCGCTGCAACGTCACAGAAAATGGTGACGTAGCAGCGACGTTGTTGTCGTTGTCGCTGTGTGTGACACCAGCTTTACCCTGGGCTGCTTCGACACTTTCTACCTCCAGATATCTTTATCAGGACTGGTTCTATGACAATAGGTTTGGGTGGAATATGGGAGGGTCTGTGCTAAGTGTTTTCTCACAGGCCACTGCAATGCATGATGCAAAGGCATTTGATACTGTACAACATAATAGCCTTATTCTAAAGCTACAGAAGCAAGGACTAGGGGAAACTATATGCAACTGGGTAAGGAATTGGCTAAAAGATAGGAAACAAAGAGTAGTCCTAAATGCTGCATACTCTAAATGGGCTATAGTCAGCAGTGGGGTGCTGCAGGGATCTGTGCTAGGACCGATTCTTTTTAACCTCTTTATTAATGACCTTGTGGATGTAATTGATAGTAAAGTGTCAGTCTTTGATGACACCAAACTATGTTGGATATTAAAAACGGACCTTGATAGTACAATATTACAAAAAGACCTGGATAAGTTGTCAGAATGGGCTGATACCTGGCAAATGAGATTTAATATTGATAAATGTAAAGTAATGCACTTAGGACGGAGTAATCCTATAACTGCGTACACATTAAATGGAAGTAAACTCGGGACTACAGAACAGGAAAAGGACTTGGGTATTCTGATTACAAGTAAGCGGAGCCGCAGTACTCAATGTCAAGCAGCAGCTGCTAAAGCAAACAATATTTTAGGGTGTATAAAAAGAGAGATTAGATCCCGTGATCCCAACGTATTGTTACCCCTCTTTAAATCACTTGTAGGACCACATCTAGAATATGGGATCCAGTTTTGGGCTCCACATTTTAAAAAGGACATTCAGAAGTTAGTTCAAAGGCGGCAAACTAGACTACTACAAGGAATGGAAGGCCTCACATATGATGAGAGGTTGAAAAAGTTAGATATGTTTAGCTTAGAAAAAAGACGTCTCAGAGGAGATCTCATTTATATGTATAAATAGATGTGTGGTCAATATAAAGGACTGGCACATGACTTAGGCGGGCTTTGCACGTTGCAACATCGGTAACAATGTGTTACCAATGCTGCAGCGATAGTCCCGCCCCCGTCGCACGTTCGATATCTAGTGAAAGCTGCCGTAGCGATTATTATCGCTACGGCAGCTTTACACGCACATACCTGCCGTGCGACGTCCCTCTGGCCGGCGACCCGCCTCCTTCCTTAGGGGGCGAGTCGTGTGGCGTCACAGTGACGTCACACGGCAGGCGGCCAATTGAAGCGGAGGGGCGGAGATTAGCAGGATGTAAACATCCCGCCCACCTCCGTCCTTCTCATTGCAGCCGGCGGCAGGTAAGTTGAAGTTCCTCGCTCCTGCGGCTTCATACACAGCGATGTGTGCTGCCGCAGGAGCGAGGAACAACATCGCACCTGTCGCTGCACCGGCATTATGGAAATGTCGGAGGCTGCAGCGATGATACGATAACGACGCTTTTGCGCTCGTTCATCGTATCAAAAAGGATTTACACGTTGCGATATCGACCCCACCGACATCGCACGTGCAATATCGCAACGTGCAAAGCCGCCCTTATTCCTTCCAAAGACAATACTAAGGACCAGGGGGCACTCACTGCGAGTAGAAGAAAAGCAATTCCAGCAGCTAAATAGGAAAGGGTTTTTTACAGTTAGAGCAGTCAGACTGTGGAATGCCCTACCACAAGAGGTAGTAATGGCAGATACTATAACAGCTTTTAAAAAAGGGCTCGATGATTTCCTCAGTACACACAACATTGTTGGTTATAAATGACTTAGTGACCAAATGTAGAATTGGTGGAGGAAGGTTGAACTAGATGGACCTAGGTCTTTTTTCAACCTATGTAACTTGTAGTAATCAAGCACTGTAAGCCTGGGGAGGAGAAGTGATAGATGTATACCGTATTTTTCGGACTATAAGATGCACTGGACTATAAGACGCACCCTGGTTTTAGAGGAGGAAAATAGGAAAATAAAACTTTAAGCAAAAAAATGTGGTCATGACACACTGTTATGGGGCGAGGATCTGCTGCTGACACTGTTATGGGGGGTAATGTCCCCAAATTCTCTACTAAGGTACCCCATCCTGGTAATGATCCTCCTGCCTTGTATATGATCCTGCTATAAACCCCCATCCTGTTCATATACCCCCATCCTATTGATATACCCCCCCATCCATCCTGCTCATATTCCCCCATCCATCCTGTTCATATACCCCCATCCTGTTCATATACCCCCATCCTGTTTATATACCCCCATCCTGTTCATATACCCCCATCCATCCTGCTCATATACCCCCATCCTGCTCATATACCCCCATCCATCCTGTTCATATACCCCCATCCATCCTGTTCATATACCCCCATCCATCCTGTTCATATACCCCCATCCATCCTGCTCATATACCCCCATCCATCCTGTTCATATACCCCCATCCATCCTGCTCATATACCCCCATCCTGCTCATATACCCCCATCCTGCTCATATACCCCCATCCTGCTCATATACCCCCATCCTGCTCATATACCCCCATCCTGCTCATATACCCCCATCCTGCTCATATACCCCCATCCTGCTCATATACCCCCATCCTGTTTATATACCCCAATCCTGTTCATATACCCCCATCCATCCTGCTCATATACTCCCATCCTGTTCATATACCCCCATCCTGTTCATATACCCCCCATCCATCCTGTTCATATACTGCCATCCTGTTCATATACCCCATCCTGTTCATATACCCCCCATCCATCCTGCTCATATACTCCCATCCCCATCCTGTTCATATACCCCCCATCCATCCTGCTCATATACTCCCATCCTGTTCATATACCCCCATCCTGCCTGCTCATATACTCCCATCCTGCTATATGCCCCCATCGTGCTCATATACCATCCTGGTATATGGCCTGTATCCTATAGCACAGAGAAAAAAAAACAAACGTTTATACTCACCTTTTCCTCACTCCCTGCAGCCGATCATCTTCCTCTCTGCACCACTGACCTGTGTGTGTGTGTGTGTGGAGCCGTTCCCCTGCAGCACGCGATGTCTTCCTGTCTGTGCCGGTCAGCTGACCAGCACAGATCAGCTGACCGGCACAGACAGGAAGACATCGCGTGCTGCAGGGGGCGGCTCCACACACGGGGACGGGTGAGTGTACTGATTCACTGCACCCCGCGCTGATGATGACGCGCGGGGGGCAGTGAATACAGCCGCACATGATCACTCCAGGCTGTAATTGCCAGGGGTGATCATGCGGGCCGTCTCTTTACTATGTGCGCGTCCTCGCTCGTCCTCCCGCCCACCTGTCAGCGCCGGCTTCTGCGCTGAGAAATGGGCGGGAGGATGGGCGTGCATATGTAATGATCGGGCCCACGTGGTCACAGCAGGCTGCTATAGCCTGCTCGTGCCCCCGATGACCCGTTCCACCGCAGCACCTCATTCCCCGCAGCCACAGTCAGACCATAAGACGCACCCCCAACTTTCCCCCAACATTTGGGAGGAAAAAAGTGGTTCTTATGGTCCGAAAAATACGGTACATCAGAACTGCTGCTGGTAAACACGAAGTGAGGCTATATGCATGATAAAAGGTTTATATTACTATAATATGAGTATGAATGCATTTAGTGGCACATAATAGCACGATGGCGAATAAAAAAATGAAATCAGTTAGGGTAGTGGATAACTTCTTTAACATTGAAATAAAATGAGCATATACCCTGCTGTAAAAAGTAAAATAATATAGGGTACTCAGTACACACTGCTTGTGATATTAAAAAGGGTAAAGCCATCCCGTCACAACAAGGTGCACCCCAATCCGGACAGTCCCTAATGGAATATTAAAATGTCACCTTGCGTCTATCAATATAGATGGGGGAGAGAAGGACTGGGGCTGACTATATGGACACCCTGCAGATTGTGCTCATTTTATTTCTATCTCAGGTTTTCTTTTACATTGTAAGGAACTCATAAGTATCCAGTCACATATTGTTGTTCTCCCACATTGTAATAACTACAATTCACACTTTTCTTATTTACATATACATTTCAATATGATTATACTATCTGAATAACTAGGATTTTTTTCGTATTCAGGAGGAAGATGAGCAAAGAATTCGAGAGCGAAAAGAAGGAATGCAAAAGGAGGAAGAGGAGACAAAAGTGCTTGGAACAACAATTCACAATGAAATGCTTCCAAACCTTCACAGACAAGAGGTTTGTTATTTTTCTCAGTCTTGTATAGTACCGCTTGGTACTATAGCTTGTCACTACGATGTATCAATTTTGAGGCATGTTGTGTATCTGTTACTTATGACAGATTGTCTTCATGAGTGCACTGCCCTCAGCGTCTAATCTTACAGCTTGTTAGGGGCAGTCTATTGTTGAATATTGACAATTTGTAACGGGAATGGTTGCACTGCTGGTCCGACCTGCGCGTCCTCCAGTGTTAAGTGATGCCGCTTTTCCTCTGGAGCATCACAGTGCCACACTTGGACTGAAGCTGGTCAGATCCGGTGATCAGTTTATATTCAGAGCAGCTCTTGCAAGTGTGCGCTACTTGCAAAGGAAATTTGCCACCGCTGATACACTGCAGGGCCAGTAACTAAGGGCAGCGAGCAATAAACAATGAGGCTATGTGCCCACGGGGACAGTGTCCTGCGGATATATTCGCAGGACCTTCCAGAAAACTGCAGCAAAACTTTCTGTTTCCATGCTGCGGTTTTATTGCGGAATGTCCTGCGGATATGGTGCGGGCATTCTGCATTGAGGATACAGTACCATGGCTTCGGCACTGCATCCTCAATGCAGAACAAGTGCTGCAGTGATCGGGAGTTCATACTTACCTCCATCCCGCAGCACCTCGCTTTCCGGCGGCTGGGTCACTCTGTCATCATCTGCAGGAGAAGGCGAGCGGGCCTGAACTAACTCGTGCAGGCCCCACCCACCTCTTCCTTCTTGTACCTGGATCCACCGCGCTGCTGTACACCGGACGGAGAAAGTGACTCGGGTGTCTGCTATCAAGGCAGGTAAGTATATGGGACCCTGCGGAGAAATCCACAGGAATAATTGACATGGTGCTGATTTTTCCGCAGGGAAATCCGCATTATTTCCGCTGCGGAAAAATCCCAGTTCCCAAATGCCATAGAAATGGCTGGGGAGTAGATGTGCTGCAGATTTTTGAAAAATCCGCGAAATTTCCGCAGCGTGGGCACATAGCCTTAAACTACAAATTGATATAAGAAGCTTCTAGCGAGACACATAAATAATAATTTCTACTGGTAAAACATTTAGGATTCTTTCTGACTTCCTTTGATAAAGACTTTGTTTCCCAGAATGGATCAGAACAGGCCGTGTACTTGTGGTTTAGCCAGCAACGACTACTGCATGAATTCAGCTCTGAAGTATGAATTAGGATTCCTGCTCTAGATTGAAATTACTTTTTGCATGCTTTTTTTTTTTTTTTCTTTCAAAGATTAGAAAACAAGCAATGTGTTTTAAAGGTTGTTTGTTAATACTTTGTACAAAATGCTGTGTTGGTAGACCTCCTCATATATCATTCAAGGCTTGTGGCTAACATCTGGATGCACGGTATTATTTGCATTAAGTTATGGTATAATTGTGACGCTGCACTGGAATAAAATGTCAATGGGTTTGTTTTTTAGGGTCTCATGAATAGTTCTCATGGCTCAATCCATTCCTTAGATGCTGACTTGGCATTGCATGAAGGGGACGATTTTGGTAAACAGGAGGACTTATTTAAAGATGGACTTCGGAGAGCACAGTCTACTGACAGCCTGGGTACATCTGGCCCGCTGCAGACAAAAACTCTAGGATATAATAACAAAGCCAAATCGGCTGGGAATTTGGATGAATCGGATTTTGGCCCACTGGTTGGAGCTGATTCTGTGTCTGAAAACTTTGACACTTCTTCCCTTGGATCTTTGCACATGCCAAGTGGATTCATGTTAACCAAAGATCAGGAGAAAGCGATCAAAGCCATGACTCCTGAGCAGGAGGAAACTGCTTCTCTTCTTTCAAGTGTCACTCAGATTATGGAGAGTGCATATGTACCTCCTTCTGGTTATCGTCTGGTCAGTGAGACCGAGTGGAATTTACTTCAGAAAGAGGTAAAGTTATTCTTCTTGTATGTGATATATACTCTGTATGTATTGTATTGATTTTAGAAATTCCCATTTTTAATACTTTTGTAGACAACCCTTTGCAGGCAATAACTGCCTGAAGTCTGGAAGCCATGGACGTCACCAAATGCTGTTTCCTCCTGTGTGATGCTTTTCCAGGCCTTTACAGTAGCTAACTTCAGTTGTTGTTCTTTTGTTTGTCTTTTTGCCCTAAGTTCTGTGTTAAGCATGTGAAATTCATGCTTAATGGGGTTGAGATCTGGTGACTGACTAAAGCGGGCTTTACACGCTACGATATATCTAACGAGATGGTGGCGGGGTCACGTCATAAGTGACGCACATCTGGCCTCGTTAGTGATATTGTAGCGTGTGACAGCTATGAACGAGCAGAAATACTCACTTTCTCGTTCATCGCTGACAGGTCGCTCATTTTCTAAAAATCACACGTCCTGTTGTTCATTGTACCCGGGGACAATGAACACAGCTTACCTGCGTCCGCCGCCAACACTGAAGGAAGGAGGTGGGTGGGATGTTTACGTCCCTCTCATCTCCGCCACTCCGCTTCTATTGGCCGGATGCTGTGTGACGTCGCTGTGACGCCGAACGTCCCTTCCCCTTCAGGAAGTGGATGTTCGCCGCCCACAGCGAGGTCGTTTGGAAGGTTAGTGCGTGTGATGGGGGGGTTACAGCATTGTGCGACACAGGCACAACAAATTGCCTGTGTCGCACAAACAATGGGAGCGGGTGCGATCGCAAATGCGATCACACGAGAAATCGAAAAGTGTAAAGCAGGCTTAAGCCATTGCAGAATATTCCACTTCTTTGCCTTAAACTCCTGGGTTGCTTTCACAGAATGGTTTGGGACAGTGGATGGTGCTTCACTGTACACATGGACAATCAGCCTTCCTACATTTGGTTGAATCTGAGCAGAAAGTATATCTCTGTACACTTCAGAATTCATCCGACTGCTTCTGTCTTCAGTCACATCATCAATAAACAGTAGTGCCCCAGTGGCATTGGAAGCCATGTATGCCCATGCCATCACATTGTCTCCACCTTGTTTTTAATAAGTCTATTTTTATTGAAATTTTCATGAAATCACAATCACATATAAAAGTAACTACGAGCATGAATAAAATACTGAATAATACATCAGCCACATCTTCCTTATATCGACTACCCGATGACCCGAAGACAGTCACAGTCTCTCAACTCAGTATCTTGTCTTAAAACCTTATAATATTTGTTGGAGTCCTCTGGGTTTGTTTAAGATTTTCCACCTAGCTTGTGTCATCTCAGGATGTGGCTAATTAGATTTCAAACAACATCGAAAAAGACTCATTCCCATAGTAATAAGACAGAAGAGAAAAAGGGGGAAAGTGAGCAGAGAAAAATAAGATACCTAGAGGAATGAGACCAAGGGGTTGAGGGGAAGGGAAGGGAAGGAGGGTATTTGGGCATGTGCTGTTACCGAAACAAGGCTTCGAAGTTCGAGGACTCCTTGAACATCACCCAGGGTTGCCAGACTTTAATAAATTTTTCATTACTACCCATCACCATTGCTGAAAGTTCCTCCATGTGACAAATGTGTGACATCTCCGTCTGCCACTCCCCAATAGTGGGGGCCTCCGTGGTTCTCCAATGCCTGGGAATGACTGCTCGGGCAGCTATCAGGGAAAATCGTAAAAGGCTCTTCATTTGCTGCCTCACCGAGCTGGGAAGTATTGACAGAAGTGCTATTTTAATTGAGGGGGTGATGTTCTCGACCGACATTTCGTTATATACTTGAAACACCTGAGACCAGAAGCTAGACAGTTTCTGGCATGCCCACCATATATGTGCTAGTGTGCCCTTGTCTCTTCCGCATCGCCAGCATCATTCCGGGACTGATGGGAAAACTCTGTGTAATGTGGCAGGACACTGGTACCATCTTGCCAACAGCTTGTAGCTCTTTTCCTGGGCGCTGCAAGCTACTGAAATTTTGTGAGAGAACAGGAAAGCCTTCCGCTTCTCTTCCCCCGACAAACTGAGCCCAAGTTCCGTCTCCCATACTCTGATATACCCTGGGTCTTCCGAGCAGTGGGCCTCATTAATCAAGCGATATATGAGTGAGATCGAGTGTGTGGGCGGCGACAGTTGCAAAAATAATTTCTTCATCGTTCCTTATAGGAGACCCAGACCATGGGTGTATAGCTTCTGCCTCCGGAGGACACACAAAGTACTACACTCAAAAGTGTAGCTCCTCCCTCCGAGCATATACACCCCCTGGATCACCAAATCTAGCCAGTTCAATGCTTTATGTTCAGGAGGTCACACACACATGCATTCTCATCTGATTTTTGATTTTTGATTTCAAAGAGTTGGAAGAAAAGCGGGTCCAAGCTGGACTCCCGGCATGTCCCTTCTCACCCCACTGTGTCGGCGGTGCTGTTAAGGTTGATTTTACAAGGCTGGAGCCTTACATGCCGCGCTCCTTCACCATCCCTCGGGCTCTGGCTTGAAGTGGGAGCCATCACGGTTCTCACTGCTTTGCAGGAGACCGGTCTCCATCCGCAGCCCTTTCAGGACCCTGCCGGACGGAGCGCTCATCCCTCAGGGACCTGGCCCTGCGTCTCATAAGCTAAGTAATGAGACGTTATTGAGGGGTCCCTTGTACATTTATTGTGGGGAGAGTATGTTATTTAACTTTGCTGTGATTTCCGGCCGGTTCTCTGGTTTTCTCCTGAGAACCGCGCCGAGGGTGCCTGCTCGTCGGCCGCATGGTAAAATTTAGGCCCCGGCTTCGGCTGCGGCCTACTTTCGTTTTCACTGCCCCTGCATGTCAGTCATGCAGGGGGACAGTGCGGCGCCGCCCACCGGCCGTTCAGCTCAGGGGAGGACACTCCTCTCTGAGGAGATGTTTCCCTCCCCTGTATTTCTCCTTGGCCCTCCGGTTCCCGCTCTAGGACTAAACCCCGCTTCCCCTCCTCACTCCGGCGCCATTTTATCAGCGTTCTCACACTGATCGGCGCTGGCTGCTGCAGCTCTGCATCTGTCTGGGGGTCCGAGCTGTGGAATCCGGAGGGCACACAAAACGGTCTGGTAAGCCACAACCTCTGGTTGTGGACTTTCTTGTACACTCTCTGGGGGTCATTCTGAAGGAGTGTGTTCTTTACTGCAGAGCCTCCACCTCAGCAGCATGTCTCTCACTAGGAGCAAGGCTGAAAGGCTTTACTCTATATGCACTGCATGTAAGCTCATACTGCCTGAACCGAGCACATATCCACATTGTGATGCCTGCTCTAACATGGTGGTGCCTCAGCCTGGAGTCTCCCCAGGGGTCCCTCCGGCTGCTCCAGCCCCGGTGGCTGAACCCCCGGCTTGGGTAGCATCGTTTTCTAAAGCTATCTCCCAGTCCTTTGCCGACTCCATGGGACAACTGTCCCGGACTCTGCTGACCATGCATCAGCCCCCTTCTCAGGGCGCCTCTGCTGCTCCGACTCGCTCTGCAGAGCTCACAGAGGATTTTTCATCTGTTCCCAGACCCCATCCTCCTAAACGGAGACGCAGGGACTCTCCTCCTTCCTCGTCCCACGGCTCTGATTCACGAGCTGAATCGCAGGGCGAGGAGGATGCCTTTACTGTGGGCTCGGACGCTACCTCTATGTACCCCATTGATCTAACTGAAGGTGATGCGGATGTTAGTGATTTGATTGCGTCCATTAATTCCATACTGGACCTCAATCCACCAGTGTCAGAGGAACAAGCCTCTCTGGTAGAAAAACACCAGTTTACCTCACTTAAGAGAGCAAGGAGTATGTTTTTTAACCACTCCAGTTTTCAGGCCACTGTGACCAAGCCCAGGGCCTGTCCTGACAAACGCTTCCCAAAGCGTAGTTCTGATGACCGTTTTCCCTTTCCACCAGAGGTGGTCAAGGAGTGGGCTCATTTACCAAAGGTAGATCCTCCGGTGTCTAGAATCTCAGCCCGGACAGTTGTATCTGTGGCGTATGGCACCTCACTTAAGGATTCCACTGACCGCCAGGTTGACCTTCTGGCCAAATCTGTATATGAAGCGGCAGGGGCCTCGTTCTCCCCGTCTTTTGCAGCAGTGTGGGCTCTTAAGGCCGTCTCTGCTTCTCTGGCGGAGATGCATTCCCTCACCAGGGACTCTATGCCCGAAATGGTTGCCTTAACTTCCCAGGCTTCGGTTTTTCATCCTATGCCATGTCTGCCATTCTGGAGGCTTCTCACCGCACGGCGGTGGCTTCCGCTAATTCCCTCGCGATCCGCAGGATCTTGTGGCTTCGGGAATGGAAAGCAGACGCTTCTTCCAAGAAGTACCTTGCTGGGCTTCCCTTGGTCCCGGCTGTTCGGTGAACAACTGGATGAAATTATTAAGGAGGCTACTGGCGGGAAGAGTACTTCCTTGCCACAAACTAAAACCAGGAAACCTGTCCAGGGCAGGAACCAGTCGAGGTTTCGTTCCTTTCGTTCCTCTAACTGGTCATCCTCTAAGCCCTCAGCCTTGTCCACAAACTCAGCCAAGGATCGAAAACCCAACTGGCGCATAAAGCCGCGTCCTCAGAAGAACGGAGGAGCCACTGCCACTAAGGCAGCCTCCTCTTGACTATCTGTCTGCGCCAGCAACGTCCTTGGTCGGTGGCAGGCTCTCCCACTTTGGCGACGTGTGGTTTCAACACGTCTCCGATCAGTGGGTGCGGGATATCATCTCCCACGGCTACAGGATAGAATTTTCTTCCAGCCCGCCAAACAGATTTTTTCTGTCCACTCCCCCCTGCTCCAAAGCCGCCGCCTTCTCTCAGGCCGTGGCATCCTTGCAGGCCAACGGAGTAATTGTACCGGTTCCCACCCGGGATCGGTTCAGAGGTTTCTACTCAAACCTCTTTCTAGTCCCCAAGAAGGACGGTTCCTTCCGGCCCTTCCTGGATCTCAAGCTTCTCAACAAGCATGTTCAGGTGCGGCACTTTCGCATGGAATCTCTGCGATCGGTCATTGCCTTAATGACCCAAGGAGATTTTCTAGCATCCATCGACATCAGAGATGCCTATCTGCATGTGCCAATTGCAGTTTCACACCAGCGTTGGCTACGTTTTGCAATCGGAGAGGAACATTTCCAATTCGTGGCTCTCCCCTTCGGGTTAGCCAGGCCCCTCGTGTATTCACCAAGGTCATGGCAGCAGTGGTTGCGGTTCTGCACCTCCAGGGGTTGGCAGTGATTCCTTACCTGGACGACCTTCTAGTCAAGGCTTCATCCAGTGCAGACTGTCAGCGGAGTGTCTCGCTCACTCTCGCCACGCTTGTTCGATTCGGGTGGCTTGTCAATCTGCCCAAGTCCACTCTGACCCCGACTCAGAAACTTACGTACCTAGGGATGCAATTCGAGACTCTGCCGGCACTTGTGAAGCTGCCCTTAGTCAAACAGCAGTCCCTTCATCTGGCGGTGCGCTCTCTGTTGAAGCCCCGCCGTCATTCCATCAGGCACCTCATGCAGGTGCTGGGTCAGATGGTGGCGTCAATGGAAGCGGTTCCCTTTGCCCAGTTCCATCTTCGTCCTCTGCAGCTGGACATTCTCCGCTGTTGGGACAAGCGGACCTCTTCCTTGCACAGGCTAGTGGCTCTGTCGCCACAGACCAGGAGCTCTCTTCAGTGGTGGCTTTGGCCCCTCTCTCTGTCCCAGGGACGCTCCTTTCTGATCCCGTCCTGGGTGATTCTCACCACGGATGCCAGTCTATCCGGCTGGGGAGCAGTGTTTCTCCACCACCGAGCACAGGGCACTTGGACTCCGTCCGAATCAGCCCTCTCGATCAATGTGCTGGAAATCAGAGCTGTGCTCCTAGCTCTTGTAGCCTTTCACCACCTGTTGGCGGGCAAGCACATTCGAGTCCAGTCAGACAACGCGACAGCAGTTGCCTACATCAATCACCAGGGCGGGACTCGCAGCCGCCTGGCAATGTTGGAGGTTCAACGCATCCTTCAGTGGACGGAGGACTCCAAGTCCACCATATCCGCAGTCCACATCCCAGGCGTAGAAAACTGGGAGGCAGATTATCTCAGCCGTCAAACCGTGGACAGCGGCGAGTGGGCCCTGCATCCGGCAGTGTTCCGGTCAATCTGCCGCAAGTGGGGCACTCCGGAAGTGGATCTAATGGCATCCCGGCACAACAACAAGGTCCCGGTTTACGTGGCTCGCTCCCACGATCCTCGGGCCTTGGCAGCGGACGCGCTGGTTCAGGATTGGTCCCAGTTCCGTCTGGCCTACGTGTTTCCCCCTCTAGCTCTCTTGCCCAGAGTCCTGCGCAAGATCAGAATGGAGGGCCGTCGGGTCATAATCATTGCTCCAGACTGGCCCAGGCGAGCTTGGTACCCAGACCTGCTCCGTCTGTCCGTAGAGGTGCCGTGGCATCTCCCGGACCGCCCAGACCTTCTCTCACAAGGTCCGTTTTTCCGCCAGAATTCTGCGGCTCTCAGATTGACGGCGTGACTCTTGAGTCCTGGATCCTGACGGCTTCAGGCATTCCTTCCGAGGTCATCTCCACTATGACTCACGCTCGGAAGTCTTCCTCGGCCAGGATTTACCACAGGACTTGGAGAATTTTCCTGTCCTGGTGTCGCTCTTCCGGCCATGCTCCTTGGCCGTTTTCCTTGCCGACCATCCTGTCCTTTCTACAGTCCAGTCTGCAGCTAGGACTATCCCTCAATTCCCTCAAGGGACAGATCTCGGCTCTGTCAGTGTTGTTCCAGCGGCGTATCGCCCGACTGGCCCAGGTGCGCACCTTCATGCAGGGCGCATCTCACATCATTCCACCTTACCGGCGGCCTTTGGATCCCTGGGACCTTAATCTGGTCCTCACGGCCTTACAGAAACCCCCCTTTGAGCCTCTTAGGGAGGTTTCTTTGTTTCGACTTTCACAGAAAGTGGTCTTTCTGGTGGCCATAACTTCTCTCAGGAGAGTCTCTGATTTGGCTGCGCTCTCTTCGGAGTCACCCTTTTTGGTTTTTCACCAAGACAAGGTGGTTCTCCGTCCAACTCCGGACTTTCTCCCTAAGGTGGTGTCTCCTTTCCACCTTAACCAGAACATTTCATTGCCTTCCCTTTGTCCGGCCCCTGTGCATCGCTTTGAGAAAGCGTTGCATACTTTAGATTTGGTGCGGGCGCTCCGGATCTATGTGTCACGCACCGCTGCTCTTAGGCGGTGCACCTCTCTTTTTGTGCTGACCACAGGTCAGCGCAAGGATCTCTCTGCTTCTAAACCGACCCTAGCTCGTTGGATTAGGTCGGCCATATCCGATGCCTACCAATGTTCTCAGGTGCCTCCCCCGCCGGGGATTAAGGCGCACTCGACCAGAGCTGTCGGTGCCTCTTGGGCTTTCAGGCACCAGGCTACGGCTCAGCAGGTCTGTCAGGCTGCCACTTGGTCTAGTCTGCACACCTTTTCGAAGCACTACCAAGTGCATGCTCATGCTTCGGCAGATGCGAGCTTGGGCAGACGCATCCTTCAGGCGGCTGTCACCCATTTGTGAAGTTAGGTTTTGCCTACTTCTCAGTTTTCTGTTTATTTCCCACCCATGGACTGCTTTGAGACGTCCCATGGTCTGGGTCTCCCATAAGGAACGATGAAGAAAAAGAGAATTTTGTTTACCGTAAATTCTTTTTCTTATAGTTCCGACATGGGAGACCCAGCACCCTCCCTGTTGCCTGTTGGCAGTTCTTGTTCCGTGTGTTTTCACCGGCTGTTGTTGTAGACAGAGGTTCCGGTTATTCCGGGTTTTACTCTATCTCTACTTGTGGGTGGATGTCCTCCTTCAGCTTTTGCACTAAACTGGCTAGATTTGGTCATCCAGGGGGTGTATATGCTTTGAGGGAGGAGCTACACTTTTGAGTGTAGTACTTTGTGTGTCCTCCGGAGGCAGAAGCTATACACCCATGGTCTGGGTCTCCCATGTCGGAACTATAAGAAAAAGAATTTACGGTAAGTAAACAAAATTCTCTTTTTTTTGAATGGTGTAGACGTAGTCGTATCCGGAGGAGGTCCCCCCCCTGAGCCAAGATCGCACAAAAGAGTGCAGTTGCAGATATTCAAACCAGTTCAGATGAATGTCAGGGAATGTGGCCTGTATTTCCATGAAAGACTGCAGGTATTTGCCCCGCAGGATCTGACCCATTTTTATATCTGATCCCCTCTCCCACCCCAGGAACCTATTTATGTTACAGCATGGAGGGAAGCCTGGATTATCAAACAGGGGGGCCAGTGGAGTGGGGCTTTCCGAAAAGCTGCCCTTTCATTTTATGTCCTCCCAGGCCTCCAAGGTTGCCCTGAGCAGAATCCCACTCAGGTCTATCTGCTTCTTTTCCATTTCCATGTCCTCCTTCTGAATCCATGGGAGTCCTCCCAGGGGGACCCGAGAAAAGGTCTGTTCCAACTCCACTCACTGCTTGGTCTCTTTATGGAATCGCCAGTCTATCAAGCGGGCAACCAGGGAAGCTCTATGATAGGCCTGTATGTCCGGCAACCCAGCTCCTCCCCTCTGCTTAGATCGGACTAGTGTCTTGTAGCTAATCCGAGGCTTACCTCCCTTCCAAACAAAGCGAATCAATGCGGACCTCGGGGTCTTAAAAAAGGCCGGGGGAGGATTTAAAGGGACCGTCTGAAAAATATAAAGGAACCTAGGAAGGATATCCATTTTAAAAGAATTTATCCGGCCAAACCACGAGAGTGGTTTTCTATTATAGGTCTCCAGGTCTTTGAGAGTTTTATTTAAGAGATTCTGGTAATTCAGGGGGTACAGCAGGCTTAAATTTGAAGGGACCGACACGCCAAGATATTTAATTGAAGTATTTTGCCATCGGAAGGGGAATTTACTTTTCAGTATTGTGACCTCCGCCGGTTTTAGGGATATATTTAACGCCTCCGTTTTGGAATAATTTATTTTGAAATTACTCAGATTACCGAACCGCTCGAATTCTTTTATTAATGAGGGGAATAAGACCAGAGGTTGGGAGGTGTACAGCAGAAGGTCATCCGCGTACATAGCCGTTTTGTATTCCTTGTGCCCAAGGCTCAGACCGTGTATATTGGGATTCCTCCTAATTGCCACCGCCAGATGTTCCATTACGATGACATAGAGAAGGGGAGATAGGGGGCACCCCTGTCGGGTGCCATTTTTGATCGCTATCCGGTCAGACAGGGCGCCATTTGCTCTAACCCGAGCTGATGGTCCGGAATATAAAGCCAGGACCTTACCAAGAAAATTCGGGCCCAACCCGATTTGGCTCAGCGCAGATCTCATAAACCCCCAATGCACACGGTCAAATGCCTTTTCTGCATCTATTGATAAGAGCCCCAGGCGTAGCGATTGAGACGTTGCTCTTGCAATTAAATATATCGTCTTGTTTACATTGTCTCGGGCCTCCCTTCCCTGTAAAAACCCAACCTGGTCTGTATGTATTAAAGAAGGTAATAAGGGGGCCAGTCTATTCGCTAGGAGCTTAGCAAAGATTTTTACATCTATGTTTATTAATGGGATCGGGCGGTAGTTAGAAACCACCGACTGATCCTTCCCGGGCTTTGGCAGTACCGCAATATGTGCTTCCAGCGATTTGAGGAACAAAAGGGGATGCATCCGATACCGAATTATAAACTCTCGTCATAAAAGGGGTAATTTGGTTCTTGAATAATTTGTAAAAAGCTGGGGAGAATCCGTCTGGGCCCGAGCGTTTCCCACTTGGGGAGTCCCCTATTGCTGCTGCTATTTCATCTTCCTCAAACCTGTCATCTAACCGTGTGATAGTCCTGTGTCTAACACTGGAAGAGGGGTTTCTGCAACATAACCATCTATGCGTTTTTGGAGGTCCTGTGGGGCCATATCAGAGTATTTCCCCTGTATACTATATAAGTCTGCATAGTACTCCTCAAAGATATCCAGTATCCTAGTGGGGTTGTATGTATCAATATTCTTCCGATCCTTCAGTTTAGGAATATACATGGCCTGATCCCGAGGGTGAAGAAGGCGTGAGAGCGGCCGACCACATTTGTCAGTGTCTATACAGCACCTTTCTAAATTGGGTCTTAAATTTAAGTAGTCTGCTGTCTAGTAATCTACGTAGAGCCTCCCTGGTTGTAGAAAGCTTGGCCAGCGTTTCTGGGGAGGAGTTGGATTTATGAGAGGCTTCTAGCGTGGAAATTTCCCTGAGAAGCAAGGAAATTTCTACAGTTTTTTCCTTTTTAATTCGTGCCCCGTGTTTAATAAGAATTCCTCGGATAACACATTAAAAAGCCTCCCATTGGAAGGGTAAGGGCGTAGGGTCAGCTGCATGTGAGGACACAAAAAACTCCTCCATGGACTCTTTTACCTCCGCTATGCATCTCTCAATAGGGAGTCGTTCAACCTCCACGTCCACAAACGGTTCGGGAAATCTGGGGCAGAGATATCTAAGAAGACCGGGGCATGATCAGACCAGAGCATATTTCCAATGAGAAAACCAGAAAAAAAGTCGATACGACTATACGTCTGATGTGGGGTGGAGAAAAATGTGTAATCCCTATCCTGGGGATGCATGATTCTCCAGACATCCACCAGATGAGTGTTGTGCAACTCACGTTTCAGGGTTGTCAGGCGTCTGAGGTATGACACTCCTTCCAGTTGACACATCTACTACCGGATTTAATGTGAAATTGAAGTCGCCGGCCACCAACACCTCCCCCTCCGCTAATTCTGACAGGACCTTTAGGAAAGAGCGACAAGCGTTAGTCTGATTACAATTAGGGCCGTACCAGCCTGCGATCGTATACATTACAGAGCATATCTTGATTTTTAATATCGCGTATCTACCTGCCTCGTCTATTTTGGAATCTATCACTGAATGTATCAGGTTTTTGTGTAGCCCTATTGAAACTCCCTTGGACCTCGACTCAATATTCGTACTGTGGAACCATTGTGTGTAGTATCTATTCCGATTGTCGGGTACATGTCCAGTTTTAAAATGGGTTTCTTGTAATATTATGATCTGAGTTCTTTGTTTATGCATTTCATATAATATGTGAGACCTCTTCTGAGGGGTGTTAAGGCCTCGAACATTCAGTGAGCCCAGCTTAAGGTGTGGCATCTTGGTTCAGTACAGCGCCTCTATCAGGACAAAAACACTAGGAAAGTTAGGGTTACACGCGGAGTCAGGGGGAAAAGGGGGGTTTAAGGCAAGTGGGTGAAGTGAAGGCAAAGCTGCAGGTATATAGAGCGGAAAGAGATGGAGAAGAAGAGGAAAGGGAAAAAAAAATATGAAGGGGAGTAGAAGGGGGAAAAAGAGACAACAAGGGAGAGACCTATAGGAAGAGAGAAATAGAGCGAAAGAGAGCGAGAGAGAGGGGGAAGAGAGGGAGAGCAAGAGAGAGAAAAAGAGAGGGGGGATAGAAAGAGAGGAGAGAGAATGAGAGAGAGAATTACTACAGGAATGGATAAGAAAAAAAAATGATATAGGAGATTCAAAAAAATCCCAATACCAGACAAGAGAATAGTTATGCAAATAACCTATGAAATTTACTCACAGTGAGTAAAGGTTAACCTTAAATAATTGGGGGCCAGTATATTCTACACCTGCCGGCAGTGTGTAGAGCCCCAAGGGAACGTGAACTTTCAACGGAGGCATGCTCCCCACCGGGGCAGACCCAGGCCCAACTCAGTTGTATATGTACACTTAATTGTACCTAACCCATTAATCCAAAAACACATTAAACTCTGTAGAGATGTAGAATCAAATTAACAATACCAACTTTAGAAATATTGGTGCGCAACTAGGCCTGCACAGACCCAAATGCCCCTAATAGCATAACCATCAATTTCGCCTTACGTATTCATAGTCCCCATTGGAAGCAGTCCAGAGACTCTCATTTCCCGCTTGGTGATGGTGCTCCGGGCTGCACTTCACTACGCCGCCTCGGGCCCTGGTCCCTTCTGCGAATCCGCTGCGACTGAGGAGCCTCCGCCGCCACCCCCGGGATCCCGTTGACGTGTGGCCACTCGATAGCTTTGATATGTACCACGGGAATCCCAAGGGCCGCACAGAAATCCGGTATATCTTTTGGAGACTGGAGCACATGTGATGAACCGCCGTGCCGGACTTGCAATTTAAAGGGAAAACCCCAGGAGTAGAGGATGTTTCTCTGTCTCAGAGCATCCAATAAGGGTCTAAGAACCCTGCGCTTTTGTAGCATATGCCGAGATAGGTCCTGTAGCAATTGAATCGGCGTGTTCTTGAATAGGATGGAGTCCTTCTGTCGCGCCTTCCTCAGGATTTCTTCTATCATCTTGTATTTGTGGACTTTACATATAATGTCCCGCGAACCAGCTCCTTCGACCGGTTTAGGGCCCAGAGACCTGTGCGCCCTATCGAATTCCAAGCGGGAGTCCTGTGGGAAGCCCATTATAGAGTTGAAAAGATGCCGTAGTGCCTCATCCAATTCTTGGGGGGCAATGGATTCTGGGACGCCTCTTACCCTGATGTTGTTTCGCCTCCCTCTGTTTTCCAGGTCATCAAGCAAATCCGTTAAGTGTTCTATTTGCTGGGCTTGTGTAGATAATGCCGTTGCTTGTGCCGTCAGTTGCAGTGAGATAGAGGTATTGCAGGACTTGGACGCAGTCACCCGTTCTGCCAGTTGTTGCACCTCTCCCCTGATTGAAGCCGATTCTGCTTTGTAAGAGGCTTCTAGTCTGGAGATGTAGTTTTCCATTTCCTCTCTGGTGAGGATAGTCCGTATTCTAGCTTTAAGGTCATCCCACACACAGTCCTCCTGTGTCCCTTCCTGCATATCCCCATCCCCTGAGCTGGATGGTGAAGATCTAAATACAGCAGGGGTCAAGCCTTTTTCCAGGGAGGAGGGAGCCCCCACTGTCAGAGCACTACTTTGTGGCATTGACACTGACTTATGGACAGAGGGGGAACTCCTCTCTGGCTGTGTGAAGAGCTGCTTAATCGGGGACCGTGAAGAGTGATCAGGAGCCAGGGTAGGAGACCCATTGTCTGCAGCCTCATGTTGCCCAGCAGTGTTCATGTTGTTGAGGAGCGCACACACTGCTGCATATGAGAGTGTAAGTTCAGTAGGGCTGAGGTGTTGAATTTCCCGCCTATTTTCTGAAAGGGTTGCAGACGCTGTTGTAATCGGTAATCTCTGCTGCAGCTGAGGGGAGATCTGATGCTTCTCACCCTCTGCCTGTGGTCCCGCTTCATTAGCTGCTGTGGCTGCGACGCTGTCTGTCTCCCTGCAGCAGTGAGGAACAACCTCTCCACGTGTGACCGCCGCCATGTCAAGTAAGGAGGGGGTGCCCTGACACCGCGGTCCCCCGTCCATTCCTGCCTCCTCTCGGTGTGCTCTGGTGTGTCTGTGGGGGCTCCCATCCCTCCGCGCGGTCCCCTGAGTGCTTTCTACCTGGTGTATCTGAGGCAGGGAATGCCCCACGGATTCTTCAGCGGGCGCCATGATGGGGTTCGTCTGTGTCAGGCCCTGTCCCGCAGCGCTCCTCAGGAACCGTGCGATGCCTTCAGAGGGAGGCACAGGGGAGTCCAGCAACATCCCCCTGTTGGTCCCCTTCTTTTTAGCTGGCATTTGTGTTTGTTTGTATTGCTGGTTGGGTGTGGATAACAGGGCTCAGGGTCAATCCAGGCACGGGAGCAAGATTTTCAGCGTCTTCACTCCTCCATTGCCAGGCCACGCCCCGTCTCCACCTTGTTTTATAGAGGATGTGGTGTGCTTTGGATGATGAGCCGTTCCAAGCCTTTTCCAACTTTCTTCTTCCCGTCATTCCAATACTGGTTGATCTTTCTTTCATCTGTCCAAGGAATGCTTTTCCAGAACTGTGCTGGCTTCTTTAGATGAATTTTGGCAAAGTGTAATCTGGCCTTTCTAATTTTAAGGCTGGTTTATAGTGTGCACCTTGTGGTGAACCCTCTGTATTTGCTCTCATAAAGTCTTCTCTTTATTATAGACCTTGATACTGAAACACCCACAGTTCATACCAGACGTTTACATACACTATTTAAAAAGACACATCTGCATGTTTTTCTCACTATCTAACATGAAATCAGAATAAATCTTTCCAGTTTTAAGTCAATTAGGATTATCAAAATTATTTATATTTGCCAAATGCCAGAGTCATGATAGAATGTTTTAAGGCATTTTTATTACTTTCTGCAAAGTCAAACGTTTTTACATACACTAAGGGTACTATGCCTTTAAACAATGTGACCGCCCATATGATGTCATGTGTTTGGAAGCTTCTGATAGGTTTATTGGCAACATCTGTGTTAATTAGAGACACACCTGTGGATTTATTTTAATGCACACCAGAAATACACTGCTTTTTTGTGTAACATCATGGGAACTTCAAGGTGTCCGTGCATGTAAACAGTTCAAGACAATAAGGTGGCACTAGCTGTTCCGAGTAAAACCTTATTTATTTCATATTATTAAAAACCTGTGTGCAGAGGGATGCGGGCAACGCCTGGACAATGGCAATTTCACACAAACAAGGGCTTCAACAGGTACTACACATTGACCCCATATTATTCAATAGGATAGGCAGATGACCGATTTATTTTTTATTTTTTTTTTTCTATTTTTTTTCTGACAAAATCTGTTTGAAAAATATCACAGCAAGCTAGGCTTTGACTCTGGAAATCTGAGACTCACATATTGAAGTCTACAGGTGCATTATAGCATCTATTTTTTACAAATATATTACATTTCTGTAACTTGTAGATAAAATGGAGGAGAGAAATACAGGTTATGTCGCGCTAAAAACCACGAATCCAGAAATTCTGATTAATTCCCTTTTTATTTTCACAGGTCAACGCGTTTCAGAGATATAGCCATCTCCTTCATCAGGACAAACCAAAGGAATTAAATATCCTAGGATATGTGATTCCTTTGGTTTGTCCTGATGGAGATGGCTATATCTCTGAAACGCGTTGACCTGTGAAAATAAAAAGGGAATTAATCAGAATTTCTGGATTCGTGGCTTTTAGCGCGGCATACAACCACCCGTATTTCTCTCCACCGTTTTATCTACTGCTATACTTCAGGGCTGCTGCTGACCACTACCTACACCTACAGAAAGGGGCTGTGACTGGCACAACTCCATCAGGTGAGTGCATTATCTAGCACTGTATCTAATTTTTTTTTCTTCCACAGTAGCATTACATTTCTGTAACTTGGGAAGCTGTAAATAGTCCTGTATTTGATTATGAACTGCTACTGTAAAAAAAACAGACTGCACATGGATGACAAATGAGAAAAAAAATCGTCCTACTTTCCTGGAGGAAAATCAGACCGTTTTTTTTTTTTTTTCTTAGGCTACATGCGCACGGTGTGTTTTTTGCTGCGTTTTTGGCTGCAGTTTTGTCAAAACTTTGTGACATTTGACTTCCCAGCAAAGTCTATGAGAAGTCAGATTTGCTATGTGCACATTGCAGTTTATTTTGTCAGCGTTTTTTGTCAAAAATGCAGCATGTTCATTCTTCCTGCGTTTGTCAACATTTGTGACAAAAACGCAGCAAAAACGCATGTTGTGAAAAACGCAGCAAAAACGCACCTACATTACAAGCATTTTTTGTGACATTTCCAGGCTCTCTCTGACAACGTGCAGTTTTGGCTGCAGTTTGTGAACACAAAAAGAAGCAGTGTGCGCATGTAGCCTTAGGCTATGTGCCCACGGGGAGAGTGTCCTGCGGTTATATCCGCAGGACATTCCGCAGGAGCTCCCAGAAAACCGCAGCACAACTTTGTCTGTTTCCATGCTGCGGTTTATTTGCGGATTGTCCTGCGGTTATGGTGCTGGCATTCTGCATTGAGGATACAGTACCATGGCTTCAGCACTGCATCCTCAATACAGAACAAGTGCTGAGTGATCGGGAGTTCATACTTACCTCCATCACGCAGCACTTCTCTCCGTCTCCAGCCGTGTTTACACTGTGTGAAGGAGAAGGTGGGCGGGCCTGAACTAGCCCCGGCTGTCACATGACTGCAGCTCGTGCAGGCCCCGCCCACCTCCTCCTTCCTGCTCCTGTGCACTGAGGAAAAATGACCGGGTGTCTGCTATCAATGCAGGTAAGTATGGGACCAAGGCAGGGGATTTCCGCAGGTAATGCCGCAGGAATAATTGACATGCAGTTATGTGCGGCTGTGGGATATCCACAGTATATTCCGCAGCAGCACATTCTGCAACGTGGACACAGACACTCCGCAGGTTTCAGCAAGTACAGACACTCCCCATGTTATCCTATGGGACATGTGAATTTTTATCTGGAAAATCCAGATAAATCCGCAGGTTTTCCGCGGCAAAATCCGCAGAAGCAAGCTCCCGTGGGCACATAGGCCAGGTTCATACAACAGTATAAGGCTAAGTCAGAAGACATGGCAGTGTGGCTTTTCTCTTCTACCTGATATAAAATGTGACCCCTGCACCCAATAAGCGTCTGCTGGCTGGCTGCATCGCTCACCTGAGTGATGGGAGACACTGCCACCCGCATGAAGAAGCCGCAGGATAAGTATAGGTTTTTAATTTAAGCACCACTAAGTCCCATTTCAAAAATATATATATATATATATTTTTTAAGTTAAATAGTGGGCAACCCATATAAATTATAAACCCATATAAATTATAATTATCATTGCATAAGGTGTGTATGTGCATATAACGTAAATATAAAACTGTGTTTTTCCGGTCGTGAGATTGCGATCACTCTAAACTCCGCTAAGGTATGAAGGATGTATAGACCAATGGCTGAAACACTAATCTGTGTAGGATTCCCTAAGGCTGGTTTCACACATCTGGCTTTTCGGGATTCAGCACACTCCAGTAAAGTGTGATACAGTACAATGACAGCGCGGCAACTTCCAGGTCACATGCTCCGGTCACATGACAGCATGTGACCGGAGCTTGTCGCGCTGCCATTGTACTGGAGTGTGCCGAATCCGGCAAAAAGCCGGATGTGTGAAACGGCCCTAACTCCAGTCCTCAGGAGCCACCAGCGTGCCTGTTTTCAGGATTTCCTTAGTATTGTAGAGGTGATAGTTTAATTACCAGCACAGGTGATGATCCCAAAACCTGTGCATTGCTAAGGAACGCCTGAAAACAGGCACTGTTGTTGGGCCGTGAGGACTGAAGTTGGGGAACTCTGTATACGGGCTTAAGCAAGCGGCATTCAGTTCAGAGCGATGTTTAGATAAATCGGTGAGGGTCTGGGTGCGCAGATTCCCTCTGACCAGAAGCGTTTTGCAGTCCCTATAAAATATTTAAAAAGTAAAAAAATTGTGAAATGATAGTTACCTTCTACATATAGTTAATTTAGGTTGTCTTTTTCCTTTAGATATTGCATATGTCAGGTAGTGTCAGACATGATGCTTTTGCTGGCATGTGAGCATTTTGGCTCATGTATTTTGCTGGGTGAAGCACAGGCTGTGTAATATTGTCTGCCTTGTCCTTATTTCATTCCAGGAGCTATGGGATGAAATCTTTGCTGTTTGTTGTGACAGCTGATGCAATCTGGAACCTGTTTTCCATTTTCACATGTCAACAGTCTTCTGCAATGTGTTTCAGGTGCAAACAGCGGGAAACAAACTGGGAAGACGCTGCGATATGTGCTCCAATTACGAAAAGCAGCTGCAAGGGATCCAGACGCAAGAGGCAGAAACTCGGGATCAAGTGAGTTCTTGTGCGCTCACAACTAAACTGCAAACATGGCCGAGGCCCTTAGTCCTGTACGTGGATTCAGAGCGAATTACACCCCGCTACACGGGAGGGAAAATCCACTGCACAAAGATTTCTCATCATGGGGATGGGTCCTGTGTAATCTCCTTTCAGGCATAAAGGGCATCACTGAAGATAACCAATCTGAAGTAGAAAATGATTTCTTATCACACGGCTGCATTTCTTTTTTCAGGTAAAAAAGCTCCAACTGATGCTGAGACAAGCAAATGACCAGTTTGACAAAACCTTGAAGGACAAACAAGAACTTGAGGACTACATGAAGCAGAACACTGAGGAGACAACTAATCAGGTGAGTGCGAGATCGGTTTTTCATAAGTGGGAGAGACCTCCACAGACAGCCGTTTTCAGCAGATCTCTGGACTGCTGATAAGTGACACCATATAATTAATTACCAACAACCTACTACACATGGTAGATAGTATACTGCTGCCCAGTACATGGATAGTACATAGGATTAATGGATATGTGAAAAAACTACCACTGTGCAGATATGGACTATTAAGGGCTAGTCGCAATATTTAACAGAAAAACAAAAGGAGAACAAATGACCAAACGCCCAGATAATTTTTATATAAAGAGTTTATTTTAGAAAAGTGCACATGTAAAGGGTGAAACAGGAATGATACAGGACTTAAAAGCCCCAAACAAGGTCACAGAACCCACATATATATAGCTGCTAGACATTCTAAATAATAAGGCACCTTTACTATGGAAATATCAGGAGCGTCCACTAGATGTCACTAGACCACCCCGTGCCATAGCCCTGACGAAGGCAACCTCGAGTTGCGGAAACGGCCGTTGGGTGGGTCACGGTCCCCCCCTCCTTCCTATTTGGCACCCAGCGTCCCTTCGTGTGGCTCCACAGTGAGTATATATACTGTTTGTTCTGATTATGGTGGGAATCTTCCCAGTTATGTTATATGTACACGCAGGGCTATGGCACGGGGTGCTCTAGTGACATCTAGTGGACGCTCCTGATATTTCCATAGTAAAGGTGCCTTATTATTTAGCATGTCTAGCAGCTATATATATGTGGGTTCTGTGACCTTGTTTGGGGCTTTTAAGTCCTGTATCATTCCTGTTTCACCCTTTACATGTGCACTTTTCTAAAATAAACTCTTTATATAAAAATTATCTGGGCGTTTGGTCGTTTGTCCTCCTTTTGTTTTTCTGCTGATAAGTGAGCAGAGCAGATGGCCGGTCAATGATCATGTACAGAAGCGAACCTTTACGTCTACAAAAACTAAAAACCGGTTTATATCAGTACATAACAAATAGATGATAAACTCTGTGTGTGAAAAATGTCAGCACTCATTTATTTTGGTAAATTTAGTTTTTTTTGTGTTCGAATTGTCCAAAGTGCTGAGCTTGTTGGACTGTGTAAGGATCTTTCTGTTCATGTCTACATTTCCAGAAAGTATATAAGTATAGCAGGAGGATATATATCCTGTTAGCCTCCCAACATATTCCACCATTATAGCGGCATCTTAAAGGGATAAGTGGCTGTTACGAATACCAACTGTGGCTTGTTCGATTTATATACTATTATAATCTCCAGGCCGTAAATTCAAGTTACTGGCTCTGACATTGGCTGTACAGCAGACTTATATCCCCCCTACCCCCGTCAATCACATGGTTTTCGAAGCCTACCACAGACTGGAAAATGGTTTACAATGTGACTGGTTTTCTTACTTCATGAATCCATCGCGTGAAGACTTTAATTACATTTGTGTATATGTGTGAAGTGTGTGTTTCTTATTAGATTCATCTACCTGGTGCTTTCTCCAGAATCCAGCGCCATTCTGCTCCTTCTCAGTGACTTCACCGCAATTCTGACTAAATGGCTCGCTCTATGCGTGGGTCGGAAGTCTCTTACAATGTAAGTTCATGGAGCATCATTCTGACCCTACATACACTTATATTGTTAAAGCGACTTTCAGGTCAAGCAGAGCGCAGTGTGACTTGGAGAGTTTTGAAGAAGCAGAGCTGAAGGCCTGGATCCCAGAGTAAACTGGCAGTAAATGAGTACCGTATTTTTCGCACTATAATGCGCATTTTGTTTCCCCAATATTTGGGTGAAAGTGGGGGGGGGTGTCTTATAGTCCTATGGCTGCAGGGAAGGGGTATGTAGGGGTGGTGGAGTGGGTCATCGGCAGCATGAGCAGGCTGTAGCAGCGCCTACCGTGACCACGTGGGCCCGCTCATTAGCCTCATTTCATATGCACTGCATCCCAACGCCCATCATCTCTCAGCCCTGAAGCCGGCGCTGAGAGTTGGACGGGATGATGGGTGGGGGGTGCGCGCATACTAAACAGCCAACCCGCGTGATCATCCCTGGCTCCTACAGCCTCGAGTGAACATGTGGCTATATTCACTGCCCCCAGCGCGGGGAGCAGTGAATAAGTATACTCACCGGTCACCGTTCCCTGCAGCATCGTGATGACCTCATGTCTGCCTGCCTGCTGATGTGTGTGGAGAGCGAAGCGCACTGCGATGACGTCATCCCTCTGCGCACGGCTCTACACAGGTCAGCGGTGCTGCTGCTGGCACAGACACGAAGACATGCAATGCTGCGTGGAGTGAGGAAAGGTGAGTATAAATGTTTGTTTTTATGTGTGCCACAGAATGCAGGTCATATACCAGGATGAAAAAGGAGGGGAGCCAGCACTTCTTATGAATGGCATGCAACAATGAAGAAATAAAAAGTGTAATATTCACAAATTCATTCCTACTGTAACAATTCAATGAGATTTTTTGCAAATGATTGATCAATGATTTGAGCCCCCCTGCCCCGACACGGCAAATTTCTATAGGGGGGTCCCTAACGCTATATTATAAATTATTATTGTACCATAAGGTCTCATATAATGAGCAGGACCATATGAAAACAACACATACGAGACATGTCTGAACCGCTCCCATGCTGCCAGGACTGACAACCGCAAATAAAGGCAGCCCAGGTGCCAGTGTGTGTGGCAAAACCACACACACCAGCACAATGACAGGACTGGCCCTCACAGTGCCAGACCAGCGTTTAACTGGTCGGTGGTTGACCGCCACCTTGCCGTACACGCCCAGTGTGGTTTGCAAATTCCTTCTGTTGCCGTCTAAAATTCAGTTTGGTGCTTGTTCACACACAGCCACCACCCCCTGTTCCACAGGCATCATTATTTAAGCACCACTTGCCTGAGCCTGTTCCGCCGTCATCCATGTTTGCTGGTCTGGCACTGTGAGGGCCAGTCCTGACATTGTGCTGGTGTGTGTGGTACTGCCACACACACTGGCACCTGGGCTGCCTTTATTCGCAGTTGTCAGTCCTGCAGCATGGGAGCAGTTCAGACATGTCTCAGGTAGGTGGTGTTTCTTATATGGTCCTGCCTATGATATGATGAGACTGTATGGTACGATAATAATTTATAATATAGCGGTAGGGACCCCCCTATAGAGATTTGCCGTGACTGGGCAGGGGTGCTCAAATCCTTGATCAATCATTTGCAAAAAATCTCATTGAATTGTTACAGTAGGAATGAATTTGTGAATTTTACACTTTTTAATTTTTCATTATTGCATGCCATTCATAGGCAGTGCTGGCTCCCCTCCTCTTTGCATATACCAGGATGGGGGTATATAGCAGGATGGGAGCACATACCAGGATGGCGGTATTAATCAGGATGGCGGTATTAATCAGGATGGCGGTATTAATCAGGATGGCGGTATTAATCAGGATGGCGGTATTAATCAGGATGGCGGTATTAATCAGGATGGCGGTATTAATCAGGATGGCGGTATTAATCAGGATGGCGGTATTAATCAGGATGGCGGTATTAATCAGGATGGCGGTATTAATCAGGATGGCGGTATTAATCAGGATGGCGGTATTAATCAGGATGGCGGTATTAATCAGGATGGCGGTATTTACCATGATGAGGGCTATACCAGGATGGGGATAATATACAAAGCAGGAGGATCATTACCAGGATAGGGTACCTTTGAAGAGAATTTGGAGACATTACCCCCATAAGTGTCAACAGCAGTCCCTCGACCCATAACAGTGTGTCATGACCACATTTTTTGCTTAAAATTTCATTTTCCTATTTTCCTCCTCTAAAACCAGGGTGCTTCTTCGAAAAATACGGTATATTAATACACTCACACTATACAGCATGTGATCACAAATTATTCTTTCTATGAGGTAAAATATTTTTCTTTGTCGCTCCATTGGGAGACCCAGACAATTGGGTGTATAGCTTCTGCCTCCGGAGGCCACACAAAGTATTACACTCAAAAGTGTAACCCCTCCCCTCTGCCTATACACCCTCCCGTGCCTCACGGGCTCCTCAGTTTTATGCTTTGTGTGGAAGGAGGCACACATCCACTCATGCATTCCCATTTTAGTCAGCAGCAGCTGCTGATGTTATCGGTTGGAAGAAAAGAGGGCTCCCACGGGGCCCCCGGCATGCTCCCTTCTCACCCCACTACGTCGGCGGTGCTGTTAAGGTTGAGGTACCCATTGCGGGTCCAGTGGCTGGAGCCACATGTCGTATTTCCTTCACCATCCCTTGGGGGCTCTGGGAGAAGTGGGATCCTGAGCGGTCATCCAGGTACTGGGACCGTGCTCCCTCCGCAGCCCCTGTGTGGAATCTGCCGGACCGGAGTATTTTCTTTATCAGGGACCGGGCCCTGCATCTGTCAGGTACTCTGTGTCCCCATGGGGACGGTTCATGGAGCGCCTGGCACCCGGACGCTGCAAGGGCTGCAAGGCCGTGAAAGCCGGGGGACTTCCGCGCCGACCGCGCCTGTTTGTCGGCCGCGGTCATAAATTTAGTCCCCGGCTTCAGTTGCGGCCTACTTGCAAAATCTCGCCCCCGGACCTGTCTGTCAGGGTAGGGGCGGGACAGCCGACCGGACGCTGCTTGGGACACACAGCGGCTGCTGATCCGTGAAAGCCGGGGGACTTCCGCGCCGACCGCGCCTGCTTGTCGGCCGCGGTCATAAATTTAGTCCCCGGCTTCAGTTGCGGCCTACTGGCAAGACTCCCGCCCCCGGACCTGTCTGTCAGGGTAGGGGCGGGACAGCCGTCCTGACGTCGGCAGTGAGGGCCGGAGCATCCTGTATGCTTCCTCCCCCCTCTTTGATCACAATAGGGACCCCAGATTCCCGCACTTTTTCCTGGTGCCGCCCACCGCTCCACTCCCCCTCTGAGAGCTCCAGCAGCCATTTTTTTCAGACATTCTGCGCTGGAGAATCATCAAGAAAGAGCTCTTCACCGCTGGGAGACCTGGAGCAGGGAATCTGGAGGACACACACGCCGCTTTTTAGCGGTCGGTAAGCCACACCGGTCATCCGGTGCTGGTCCCCCTGGGTTGCCTGAATAGATACGTGTTATATATCTTTATATATATATATAGATCTCTGTTCGGCCGGGCTGTATACTCTTCCCTTATACCCTCTGTGATCACTCTCCTGGGACACAACAGCATGTCGTCCACAAGGAGCAAGAGCGCTAAGGCACAGGGTTTCCTTGCGACCTGTACCTCTTGTGGGGCCATGTTACCTGCGGGTTCCACCTACCCTCACTGTGAGCAATGCTCGACCCCTGTTACACTGACTCAGCCGGAGCCGGGACCACTTGTGGGCCCCTCGGCTCAGGTAGACCCCCATGCTACCACTGTCCAGGCGGCAGGGACAGAGTTTGCAGTGTTTGCTGAGAAGCTCTTTGAGTCACTTTCACAATCCATGGCTAAGTCTATGGACAAATGGTCTGCCAAGCTGCTAGAAGCCTTGCAGTCCAGACCGGTCCTTACACAGATCCAGGACACTGTTGGATCGGCGCCTCCAGGTCCCTCTCGGTCCACGCCGCAGCGCGCTCCCGGAGTGGGCTCTAGGTTTCACGTGGAGGACTCCTCCACGGTCCACAGCCCCAGACCAGCTAAGCGGGCCCGCTTGGAATCATCAGCTTCATCACGCTGCTCAGGTTCCCGGCTGGAGGACGAGGCGGAGGTCGCAGCTCAGGGCTCTGACCATGACGTTGCCCTCAACCTTGATACACCTGAAGGGGACGCCTTAGTAAATGATCTTATCTCGTCCATCAACCAGGTGTTAGATCTATCTCCCCCGCCTCCACCTATAGAGGAGTCGACTTCTCAGCAGGAGAAACACCAGTTTCGGTTCCCCAAACGTACACGGAGTGCGTCTTTCGACCACTCTAACTTCAAGGATGCTGTCCAGAAACCCAGAGCGGTTCCGGACAAGCGCTTTACTAAGCGCCTTGCTGACACACGTTACCCCTTCCCCTCTGACGTAGTTAAGGGTTGGGCTCAGTGTCCCAAGGTGGATCCTCCAGTCTCTAGATTGGCGGCTAGATCTGTGGTTTCGGTTGCAGATGGCTCATCGCTAAAAGATGCCACTGACAGGCAGATAGAGCTCCTGGTGAAATCCATCTATGAAGCCACGGGCGCGTCCTTTGCCCCGGCTTTTGCAGCCGTGTGGGCACTCCAAGCTATCTCGGCTTGTCTAA
Source organism: Anomaloglossus baeobatrachus (assembly GCF_048569485.1). NCBI lineage: Eukaryota > Metazoa > Chordata > Amphibia > Anura > Aromobatidae > Anomaloglossus > Anomaloglossus baeobatrachus. The sequence goes on along the minus strand of NC_134354.1, from coordinate 477,045,219 downwards.
CCGAGATTAATGCGGTCACACGTACTTCTGCTCCGCAGGTTGCGTCTTTGACTTCTCAGGCGTCGGCGTTTTCTTCATACGCCATGAAGGCAGTCCTAGACTCTGCTAGCCGTACAGCGGTCGCATCCGCTAATTCTGTGGCAGTTCGCAGAGCCATGTGGCTGCGCGAATGGAAGGCAGACTCGGCTTCCAAGAGATTCCTAACCGGTTTGCCGTTTTCTGGCGACCGATTGTTTGGAGAACGATTGGATGAGAGGGAAAAGACTCCTCCTTACCCCAGTCCAGACCGAAGCGACCTCAGCAACGTAAGATACAATCGAGGTTTCGGTCCTTTCGCCCCTCCGCCAAGTCCCAATCCTCTTCGTCCAATAGGCCGGAGAAAGGTCAGAGGAACTCCTACGCGTGGCGGTCTAAGTCACGCCCCCAAAAGGCTGCCGGAGGCACTGCCTCCAAGGCGGCCTCCTCATGATTCTTGGCATCCCCGAACCGCATCCTCGGTCGGTGGCAGGCTCTCCCGCTTTTGCGACACCTGGTGGCCACATGTTCAAGACCGATGGGTGAGAGACATTCTGTCTCACGGTTACAGGATAGAGTTCATCTCTCGTCCTCCAACTCGTTTCTTCACAACCTCCCACCCCCCCCTGCTCGGGCCGACGCACTTCTTCAGGCAGTGGCCGCTCTGAAGACAGAAGGAGTTGTGATTCCCGTCCCCCCTCAGGAACAGGGGCGCGGCTTTTACTCCAACTTGTTCGTGGTGCCAATGAAGGACGGTTCATTCCGTCCTGTTCTGGACCTCAAACTGCTCAACAGACATGTGAGCACCAGACGGTTCAGGATGGAATCTCTCCGCTCGGTCATCGCTTCGATGTCACAGGGAGACTTTCTCGCATCGATCGACATCAAAGATGCTTATCTCCATTTGCCGATCGCACCCGAACATCAACGCTTCTTGCGTTTCGCCATAGGGGACGAACACCTTTAGTTCGTGGCATTGCCTTCGGCTTGGCGACAGCCCCACGGGTTTTCATCAAAGTCATGGCATCCGTTGTGGCGGTCCTACATGAGGCGCCTCATGCACTTCCTAGGGAAGATGGTGGCAGCGATGGAGGCAGTGCCCTTCGCGCAATTTCATCTACGCCCACTCCAATGGGACATTCTCCACAAGTGGGACAAGAGATCGACTTCCCTCGACAAGAATGTCTCTCTTTCCCTGGTAACCAAGACGTCTCTTCAGTGGTGGCTTCTTCCACTTCTCTATCGCAGGGAAAATCCTTCCTGCCCCCAACCTGGGCTGTGGTCACCACGGACGCGAGCCTGTCAGGGTGGGGAGCGGTGTTTCTCCACCACAGGGCTCAGGGGACCTGGACTCCGAGGGAGTCTTCCCTTCAGATCAATGTTCTGCAGATAAGGGCAGTGTATCTAGCCCTATTGGCGTTCCATCGGTGGCTGGAGGGCAGGCAGATCTGTATCCAGTCGGACAACGCCACTGCAGTCGCCTACATCAATCACCAGGGCGGCACTCGCAGTCGTCAAGCCTTCCAGGAAGTACGGCGAATTCTGCAGTGGGTGGAAGCCACAGCATCCACCATCTCCGCAGTTCACAGAGCTCTGGCGGCGGATGCATAAGTACAGGATTGGTCGCAGTTTCAACTGCCTTATGTGTTTCCTCCTCTGGCGATGCTACCCAGAGTATTACGCAAGATCGGGTCCAACTGCCGCCGCGCCATTCTCGTCGCTCCAGACTGGCCAAGGCGGTCGTGGTACCCGGATCTGTGGCATCTCACGGTGGGTCAACCGTGGGCCCTTCCAGACCGCACAGACTTGCTGTCACAAGGGCCGTTTTTCCATCTGAATTCTGCGGCCCTCAACCTGACTGTGTGGCCATTGAGTCCTGGCTCCTAGCATCGTCAGGGTTATCTCAGGATGTCATTGCCACTATGAGACAGGCCAGGAAACCGACGTCCGCCAAGATCTATTACAGGACTTGGCGGATATTCTTGTCCTGGTGCTTTGTGAATGGGTTTACTCCCTGGCCTTTTGCCTTACCCATTTTTATTTCCTTCCTTCCTGGAATGGACAAAGGATTGTCACTAAGCTCTCTCAAGGGACAAGTATCGGCGCTCTCAGTATTTTTTCAAAGGCGCCTGGCCAGGCTCCCGCAGGTCCGCACGTTCCTGGAAGGAGTATGCCACATAGTCCCACCTTACAAGCGCCCACTAGAGCCCTGGGACCTTTACAGGGTGCTAACGGCTCTTCAGAAACCACCTTTCGAGCCGCTGCGGGATGTCTCCTTATCACGTCTTTCGCAGAAGGTGGCATTTCTAGTGGCAGTTACATCACTCCGAAGAGTGTCGGATCTTGCAGCGCTGTCATGCAAAGCCCCCTTCCTGGTTTTTCACCAGGATAAGGTGGTTCTGCGTCCTGTTCCGGAATTTCTCCCTAAGGTGGTATCTCCTTTTCATCCAATCAGGATATCACCTTACCTTCTTTTTGCCCTAATCCAATTCACCGATGTGAAAAGGATTTGCACTCATTAGATCTAGTGAGAGCACTCCGGTACTACGTGTCTCGCACAGCGCCCCTGCGCCGTTCAGATGCACTCTTTGTACTTGTCGCCGTTCAGCGTAAGGGTTCGCAGGCTTCCAAGTCAACCTTGGCTCGGTGGATCAAGGAACCGATTCTTGAAGCTTACCGTACTTCGGGGCTTCCGCTTCCTTCGGGGCTGAAAGCCCATTCTACCAGAGCCGTGGTTGCGTCCTGGGCATTGCGGCACCGGGCTACGGCTCAGCAGTTGTGTCAGGCAGCTACCTGGTCTAGCCTGCACACTTTCACGAAACATTATCAGGTGCATACCTATGCTTCGGCAGACGCCAGTCTAGGTAGGCGAGTCCTTCATGCGGCGGTTGCCCACCTGTAAGAGGGAGCCATGTCGGCTCTATTATCGAGGTATTCTTTTACCCACCCAGGGACTGCTTTTGGACGTCCCAATTGTCTGGGTTTCCCAATGGAGCGACAAAGAAGAAGGGAATTTTGTTTACTTACCGTAAATTCCTTTTCTTCTAGCTCCTATTGGGAGACCCAGCACCCGCCCCTGTTCCCTTCGGGCTGGTTGTTCTTTTGGGTTATGGTCTTCAGTTCTCCGAACATCCTTCGGATTGAATTTACCCTAGACCAATTTATAAGTTTCCTCCTTCCTGCTCTTGCACCAAAACTGAGGAGCCCGTGAGGCACGGGAGGGTGTATAGGCAGAGGGGAGGGGTTACACTTTTGAGTGTAATACTTTGTGTGGCCTCCGGAGGCAGAAGCTATACACCCAATTGTCTGGGTCTCCCAATAGGAGCTAGAAGAAAAGGAATTTACGGTAAGTAAACAAAATTCCCTTCTTTTAAAAACAGGAAACAGGCAGGGACATGATTACCTCACAAAAAGAATCGGGTACGATCCGATGCTGTGATGTCTACTGAATACTCTTTTGTTTCCTCGCTGGCCAGAAGATGTGGTATGATCAGACCATATTCTGTAGGGTCAGACACAGCATTACACAGTACATAGCAGGGACACATATAGAAGATTATCTTCGCACAGGAACATTTTGATAAAACACATCCAATTATATAAATTCTTATTATTCTAAGATCTATTGATTAAAATCAACTTTTTAAAATTATCGTTGTTCGTGGGAAAACTCCTTTAATTCTTTGCTGTCTTGAAAGCAAAGGGCAGTCAATCCTAATATTTTGATTTAGATTTCACTTTTGTTCATTCACTTTTGCATTTTAATTGATAAAAAATACTGTTAACATGTCTATTATATTGGAGGGCATTCCTAATTTGAAAATCTGCACTGTAGTGTGCTGTTCAGCAGGTAGAAGCATTGAGCTGCTCAACAAGCATGCAGTGTGCACAGGCTCCTAGAATAGTATACAGGTTCATATACTGTCTATTAGCCTGAATGATAACGTGCTACGGAGTGGATTTTAGAGTGACTGGTTGAGGTTTCTGCACTTCTACCCCCATCCCCAACAAGCAGGCTTGGACTGCCCCATAGGAGAACCGGAGAATCCTCTGGTGGGCCCCTTTGCAGTAGTACATCATCCCCCCCCCCCCAACATAATCAGTAGTTGGCATAGTACACTTGTTTCACTATGTATAGACAAAAGAAGAGTCTAAGCCTTTATTTTACAAACTACCCAGTATATTATTATATAGAAGAATAGGTCAATTTGTGGATATAATATTTGCATGTAGTTGATCAGAGGGCCCTCAGAGTCAGTGTTACTGGTGGGCCCCTGCTGCTCCAGTCTGACACTGCCAACAAGTGAGGTTGGACAAAAATCTAAAAATAAAATATATGCCCTTGTTCGTTATGACTGGCAGATATAGTAGAGAGATAATAGTGTTTGTCTCATCTTATAAAGTGACTTTAACCCCTTCTCGACCATGGACGGATATATCCGTCATGGAGCGTGTCGCGTTAAGCCCCGCCCCCTGCCGCGGGCAGGCGGCGTTGATCGGCACACATATCAGCTGTTTTCAACAGCTGACATGTGTGCCTGCATGTTACGAGTGGAATCGCATTCCACCCGTAACATTAACCCCTTACATCTCGCTGCCAAAGTCTGGCAGCAAGATGTACATACGCGCGGTGAAAATTTTCACTTACCGCCGCCCCCACCGGAAGTCACGTGTGTGATCACGTGACTTTCGGTGGTTGCCATCGTAGCACAGGGTCATGTGATTACGCCTGCACCTATGATGTTTCACTTTCGTTTTCCCTCGGTTTGGAGCAGAGTGAAACAGGAAGTGAGTGTATCTGCTGTTTACAGCTGTTTAGCTGTGATCAGCAGATAGATAAGAGCGATCGGATTGCTGATCGCTATAGCCCCCTAGGGAGACTAGTAAAATAAAAAAAAGTGAAAAAAAAAGTTTTAAAAATAAAAAAAAACTTAAGTTCAAATCACCCCCTTTACCCCCATTGAAAATTAAAGGGTTAAAAAATAAATATACACATATTTGGTATCGCCGCGTTCAGAAATGCCCGATCTATCAAAATATAAAATCAATTAATCTGATTGGAATTTTTTTGCCACTACGCCGTTTACCAAACTCCAAAACTACGTTTTTTTGGTCGCCGCAAGTTTTACGCAAAATGCAATAACAGGCGATCAAAACGTAGCATCTGCGCAAAAATGGTACCATTAGAAACGTCAGCACGAGACGCAAAAAATAAGCCGTCACTGAGCCATAGATCCCAAAAAATTAGAACTGTACGGGTTTCGGAAAATGGGCAAAACGTACGCCACTTTTATTGGACAAGCTTGTGAATTTCTTTTAACCCCTTCACGACTGGCCGATTTTTCGCTTTCCGTTTTTTTTTCGCCATTTTTCTGAGAGACATATTTTTTTTATTTTTCAGTCAATATGGTCATGTGAGGGCTCATTTTTTTCGGGACGAGTTGTACTTTTAAATGAAACCATCAGGTTTACCATATAGTGTACTGGAAAACGGCAAAAAAATTCCAAATGCAGAAAAATTGCAAAAAAAGTGCGATAGCACTATGGTTTTTGAGATATTTTATTCACTGTGTTCACTATATGGTAAAACTGATGTGTGCGTGTGATGCCTCAGGTCAGTGCGAGTTCGTAGACACCAAACATGTATAGGTTTACTTTTATATAAGGGGTTAAAAAAAATCGGAAGTTTGTCCGAAAAAAGTGGCGCACGTTTTACGCCATATTCTGTGACCCGTAGCGTTCTCATTTTTCGGGATCTATGGCTCAGTGACGGCTTATTTTTTGCGTCTCGAGCTGACATTTTTAACGGTACCATTTTTGCGCAGATGCTACGTTTTGATCGCCTCTTATTGCATTTTGCGCAAAAGTTGTGGCAACAAAATAAGTCGTTTTGGCGTTTGGAATTTTTTTGCCGCTACGCCGTATACTGATCAGATTAATTGATTTTATATTTTGATAGATCGGGCGTTTCTGAACGCGGCGATACCAAATGTGTGTATATTTTTTATTTTTTTAACCCTTTAATTTTCAATGGGGCGAATGGGGGGTGATTTGAACTTTTAGGTTTTTTTTTTTTTTTAATTTTTTAAAACTTTTTTTAACTTTTTTTTTTTATTATTATTTTACTAGTCCCCCTAGGGGGCTATTGCGATCAGCATTCCAATCGCTCTGCAGTATCTGCTGATCACAGCTACAAGGCTATAAACAGCAGATACGCTCTCTTTCTCTTGCTGTGCTCCGGGCACAGCGAAAGTGAAAGCAAGTCAGGAGTAGTACAGGAGTCATCAAATGACCCTGTGCTACCATGACAACTATCGGAAGTCACGTGATCGCGTCACGTGACTTCCGGTATCGGGCGGTAAGTAAAACTTTACCGCGATCGCGCTTATAATGGCGCTGTCACATATTGACAGCGCCATATAAGGGGTTAATCGGCACGAGCAGATAACGATTCTGCTCGTGCCTAGCAGGCACACATCTCAGCTGTGAAAATCAGCTGAGATGTGTGCCGATCGCGGCATGCTGCCGCCGGAGGACCGCGGGCAGTAACATTGTCATTTAGGACGTAATTTTACTGCCCGCGGTCGTTAAGGGGTTAAACCCTTAGATACAAGTAAACCTATACATGTTTGGTGTCTACAAAGTCGCACCGACCTCAGGCATCATACCCACACATCAGTTTTACCATATAGTGAACACCGTGAATAAAACATCCCAAAAACTATTGTACAATCACACTTTTTTTGCAGTTTTTCCACACTTGGAATTTTTTTTGCTGTTTTCCAGTACACCATATAGTAAAACGTATCGTTTCATTTAAACGTACAACTCGTCCCGCAAAAAACAAGCCCTCATATGGCAAGATTGACGGAAAAATAAAAAAGTTACGGCTCTCGGAAGAAGGGGAGCAAAAAACAAAAAACGGAAAGTGCGCCGGGCTGAAGGGGTTAAATTTTGATGCGACATCCCCCCCCCCAATCCTGAAGAATGAGAGTACTCTGCACTGGTTTAGCTGGGAGAATCTGTTGTGAATGTACTAATGTTATAGTGTAAAGCTGGGTTCACACTAAACGACAGTGACAACGACGTCGCTGTTACGTCACCATTTTCGGTGACGTAACAGCGACCTTGTAAGTCACTGTTATGATCGCTGCTTAGCTGTCAAACACAGCAGAAGCAGCGATCATAACGTCGCTGTGTTACATGTTCAGAGAGCAGGGAGCCGCGCTTAGCGCTGGCTCCTTGCTCTCCTAGGTACAGTACACATCGGGTTAATTAACCCGATGTGTGCTGCAGCTACATGTCACAGTGCAGAGAGCAGGGAGCCGCGCGCACTGCTTAGCGCTGGCTCCTTGCTCTCTTTGCTACAGTATACATCGGGTTAATTACCCGATGCATACTGCAGCCACATGTCACAGTGCAGGAGCCGGCGCTGGCAGCAAGAGCGGAGGCTGGTAACCAGCGTAAACATCGGGTAACCAGGGAAAGGACTTCCCTTGGTTACCCGATGTTTACGCTGGTTACAGCTTACCGCAGCTGCCAGACGCCGGCTCCTGCTCGCTTCATTTCGTCGCTCTCTCGCTGTCACACACAGCGATGTGTGTGTCACAGCGGGAGAGTGACGACGAAAAAATGAAGCTGGACATTCAGCAACGACCGGCGACCTCACAGCAGGGGCCAGGTCGTTGCTGGATGTCACACACAGCGACAGCGACGGGACGTCGCTGCAACGTCACAGAAAATGGTGACGTAGCAGCGACGTCGTTGTCGTTGTCGCTGTGTGTGACACCAGCTTAAGTGCAGTGTCCTAGATCTTATCTCTGCATAGATTTCATGTTCCTGAGCTGTATAGCCACTATTACCTCTGTTAATTATTGCAGTGCCTTGCGAAAGTATTCAGGGGCCTTGAATTTTTCAACCTTTTCCCACATTTCAGGCTTCAAACATAAAGATAAAAATTTTAATGTTATGGTGAAGAATCAACAACAAGTGGGACACAATTGTGAAGTTGAATGAAATTTATTGCTTATTTTAAACTTTTTTTTAAAAAAAAAAAAAAAAGTAACTGAAAATTGGGGCGTGCAATATTTTTCAGCCCCTTTACTTTCAGTGCAGCAAACTCACTCCAGAAGTTCATTGAGGATCTCTGAATGATCCAATGTTGTCTTAAATGACTGATGATGATAAATATAAGCCACCTGTGTGCAATCAAGTCTCCGTATAAATGCACCTGCTCTGTGATAGTCTCAGTGTTCTGTTGAAAGCGCAGATAGAATTATGAAGACCAAGGAACACAACAGGCAGGTCCGTGATACTGTTGTGGAGAAGTTTAAAGCTGGATTTGGTTACAAAGATTTCCAAAACTTTAAACATCCCAAGGAGCACTGTGCAAGCGATCATATTGAAATGGAAGGAGTATCATACCACGTTCAAATCTACCAAGACCCAGTCCGTCTGTCCAAACTTTCATCTCAAACAAGGAGAAGACTGATCAGAGATGCAGCCAAGAGGCCCATGATCACTCTGGATGAACTGCAGAGATCTACAGCTGAGATAGGAGAGTCTGTCCATAGGACAAACAATCAATCGTACACTGCCCAAATCTGGCCTTTATGGAAGAGTGGCAAGGAAATAGCCATTTCTCAAAGATATCCATAAAAAGTTTTGTTTAAAGTTTGCCACAAGCCACCTGGGAGACACCAAACATGTGGAAGAAGATGCTCTGGTCAGATGAAAGCAAAATCAAACTATTTGGGCACAATGCCAAACGATATGTTTGGCGTAAAAGCAACACAGCTCATCACCCTGAACACACCATCCCCAGTGTCAAACATGGTGGTGGCAGCATCATGATTTGGGCCTGCTTTTCTTCAGCAGGGACAGGAAAGCTGGTTAAAATTGATAGGAAGATGGATGGAGCTAAATACAGGACCATTCTTGAAGAAAACCTGGAGATTTGTCTTTCAACAAGACAATGATCCCAAACATAAAGCAAAATCTACAATGGAATGGTTCACAAATAAACGTATCCATGTGTTAGAATGGCCAAGTCAATGTCCAGACCTGAATCCAATCGAGAATCTGTGGAAAGAGCTAAAAACTGCTGTTCACAAACGCTCTCCATCCAACCTCACTCAGCTCAAGCTATTTGCAAAGGAAGAATGGGCAAGAATTTCAGTCTCTCGATGTGGAAAACTGATAGAGACATACCCCAAGTGACTTGCAGCTGTAATCGCAGCAAAAGATGGCGCTACAAAGTATTAACTTAAAGGGGACGAATAATATTGCACGCCCCAATTTTCACTTATTTATTTTTTATAAAAGTTTAGAATAAGCAATAAATTTCATTTAACTTCACAATTGTGTTCCACTTGTTGTTGATTCTTCACCATAACATTAAAATTTTTATCTTTGTTTGAAGCCTGAAATGTGGGAAAAGGTTTAAAAATTCAAGGGGGCCGAATACTTTAACAAGGCACTGTATGTATAGGCCCAGGGTCACGGGTAAGATCTGACTTCTACTTCAGACACAGATTTTGTCCTATTGCTGCCTGTTAATTTTAATGGTTTTGCCTGCGTTTTGTTTAGATATCGACCCTTACACAGAAAGCTCAGGATTCAGAAACTCTGCTTACAGAATTACAGCATGCGTTCTCTATGGCGAAGAGAAGTGTTCAAGAGCAAATGGTAATACTATGGAATCAGATGGAAATTGTCCGTACAATATTACTGTAAATAATGGCTTGCACCGTGATTTACATTTCTTTCATTTTCAGGCAGTTCTTATGCAGTCACGAGAGCAGGTCTCTGAAGAGCTGGCCAGGTTACAGAAGGACAATGAGAGTCTTCAAGGAAAACATGGTCTGCATGTGTCACTCCAACAAGCGGAAAACTTCATCCTTCCTGATACCATTGAGGTAGTTTTTGTTTATTTTGTACAATCACATAAATTTATTTACAAAGAGCTGATAATCTAAAATCACAAAAGGTGTAATTCTCACCTTGCCAATCCATTACTGCTTCCATGCTGATGCGCGCCGGGTCGTCCGCGCCTGCTGATGCGCGCCGGGTCGTCCGCGCCTGCTGATGCACGCCGGGTCGTCCGCGCCTGCTGATGCGCGCCGGGTCGTCCGCGCCTGCTGATGCACGCCGGGTCGTCCGCGCCTGCTGATGCGCGCCGGGTTGTCCGCGAATTTAATGGGAATATTTAGATTTTATGCTGCTGTTTGTTCAGCACACTGAAATAATTTTGACATTAGTGTTAAAAGCTAAGGTTTTTGGTTTTGTTTTTTTTTAAGGAATTACACGAATTGGTTTTGAAATACCGTGAAGATATTATTAGTGTCCGTACAGCCTCAGACCATCTTGAAGAAAAGTTGAAAGCAGAAATTCTCTTCTTAAAAGAGCAAATTCAAGCCGAACAGTGTCAGAAGGAAAACATAGAAGAAACTCTTCAGATTGAAATAGAGAATTGTAAAGAGGAAATAGGTAATTTCTCATTGTACTTTTCCAGGACAGGATGTCTTGAAATAGTGATGGCAGAATGTGGTCATAGAAGGCGCTTGCTCGTTAATTTACACTGCTTACATGTTGCATTTAGAAAATATTTAAATTAATCCATTCAGTAAATTGCGAAGAAAGGAAAAAAAACAAAACACCAGAATTACATTTTTTTTTACCTCCTCAACAGCACAGAAAATGTATATCTGAATTTTATCTGAAAATGTTATCAATACAAACAGCTCGGAATAAGAAGAAACAAGCCGCCACACAGCTCCATATCTTAAAATTGGCGACACAAGCTGTGTGTGTATGTGTATGTGTATATGTATGTGTATATGTATATGTATATAACTAGCTGTACTACCCGGCTTCGCCCGGGTTAATAACTGCTGTTAACAAAATAGAATGTATTAACAAAAATTTATTCTGCACACAAAAACCACAAAACAAATAAATAGAAATGTAATTATTAAAAGGCAAAAATTAAGCTAATAGAAGCATTTCACAACATATATTTCAACACCACAGACATTCCACACAGATTTAACATCCTATGACCTCACACATACTGAGAATGTCCTTTGTTGCCTATATTAACCAATCAGAGCTCAGATTAATTAACTGTAGCAAAATAGAAGCTAAGCTGTGATTGGTTGCTATTGGCAGCCTGATAAATCTCCAGGCAACAGAAAGCCCTCCCCCCTGACAGTATATATTAGCTCACACATACACATATAGACAGGTCATGTGACTGACAGCTGCCGTATTCCCTATGTGGTACATTTGTTGTTCTTGTAGATTGGCTGCTTATTAATCAGATTTTTATTTTTGAAGGATAATACCAGACTTGTGTGTGTTTTTAAGGCGATTATGTGGCGAGGTTGGTGTATGTGTGGTGAGATGTGTGCTGAGGGTGGTATATGTGTTCAAGCACGTGATAGTGTGTGGCGCATTTTGTGTGTGTGTTCTAATCCCCGAGTGTGGTGAGTATCCCATGTCGGGGCCCCACCTTAGCAACTGTACGGTATATACTCTTTGGCGCCATCGCTCTCATTCTTTAAGTCCCCCTTGTTCACATATAGCAGCTGTCAATTTGCCCCCAACACTTTTCGTTTCACTTTTTCCCTATTATGTAGATAGGGGCAAAATTGATTGGTAAATTGGAACGCGCGGGGTTAAAATTTCGCCTCACAACATAGCACCCAGCGCTGCCCGGGATAGTAACTGTCTCTCTGTTTCTCTCCCATTCTCTGTCTGTCTCTCTCTCTATCTCTTTCCCTGTCTGTCTCAATCTCTTTCCCTGTCTGTCTCAATCTCTTTCCCTGTCTGTCTCAATCTCTTTCCCTGTCTGTCTCAATCTCTTTCCCTGTCTGTCTCAATCTCTTTCCCTGTCTGTCTCAATCTCTTTCCCTGTCTGTCTCAATCTCTTTCCCTGTCTGTCTCAATCTCTGTCTGTCACTTTCCCTCTCTGTCACTTTCCCTCTCTGTCACTTTCCCTCTCTGTCACTTTCCCTCTCTGTCACTTTCCCTCTCTGTCACTTTCCCTCTCTGTCACTTTCCCTCTCTGTCACTTTCCCTCTCTGTCACTTTCCCTCTCTGTCACTTTCCCTCTCTGTCACTTTCCCTCTCTGTCACTTTCCCTCGCTGTCTCTTTCCCTCTCTGTCTCTTTCCCTCTCTGTCTCTTTCCCTCTCTGTCTCTTTCCCTCTCTGTCTCTTTCCCTCTCTGTCTCTTTCCCTCTCTGTGTCTGCCTCTCTTTCCCTCTCTGTGTCTGCCTCTCTTTCCCTCTCTGTGTCTGCCTCTCTTTCCCTCTCTGTGTCTGCCTCTCTTTCCCTCTCTGTGTCTGCCTCTCTTTCCCTCTCTGTGTCTGCCTCTCTTTCCCTCTCTTACCCGGTCTGTGTCTGCCTCCTTCCCTGGCTGCATTGTGACATGCCAACATTCCATATAAGGGCGTGGCTGCGCATTCTTCTGATGTTCTGGCTGCACTGTAGCTCCCAGCTCCATTCGCTTTAATGGAGGCAGGTTTTTTGGCGAATAACTGTAAAGAGCGGGGTTAAAATTTCCCCTCGAAACATAGCCTATGACGCACTCGGGGTCCAGAAGTGTGTGTGTGCAAAATTTTGTGGCTGTAGCTGCGACGGTGCGGATGCCAATCTCGGACACACACACACACACACACACACACACACACACACACACACACACACACACACACACACACACACACAGCTTTATATATTAGATAGATAGATATTTTTTTTTAATTCACATGGTAAAAAAAAAAAATGTGGGCACTTAAAAGAAAAAAAAAAAAGACCAAACAAAAAATATATATATTATATAATATAATTTTTTTATTTTATTTTTTTCAATTTAAATTAAAATAAAAAATTAATTATGCAGGTTTGGTATCTACGTAATCGTATTTGTCAAGTCACTTTTAACTTTTACTGTAAGGTGCTGTAAATAAAACCAAAAGAAACTATTGCAGATCTGCACTTTTTTTTTGCTGTTGTGCCACACTTAGAAACCCCCCCCCCGCTTTTCACTGTATCATATGATAAAATTTCAAAAGTACAACTTCTCCTGCAAAAAAAAAGCCTCACATGGTTATATCGACTGAAAAATAAAGTTATAGCCATTGAATTAAGTGGCGTAAAAGCGCAGAAGTGGAAAATCACCCGATGCTTAAAGGGTTAAAGGGAATCTGTCAGCAGGTTTTTACATGTAATCTGAAGGCAGTAGGAGATAGTGGCTGACTCACAGAGTTCAATTATGTCATTTATTACCCTGCTGTGCTGTTGTTTACTTATAGTGAAGGTTTTATCACCTGGTAGTATTTTCCAGACTGCACTAGTAGGACCACACCCCCTTTCCCCCCTGAATAGCATCTCTGTTTATAGACATTGTATGCAGAGAGCTTGGTGTAGGTGGGTTAACTTTCTCAGCTCTGCTGCATGGCTAAATCTAAAAGCTCTGATTGTGTCACAACTGCTGCCCACTGTAAACTAAGTGATACATCATTGGATTCAGAGTCTCTTTGCCTACATCATGCTGCTCGCAAAAACCTTCTGACAGATTACTTTTAAATGTTATCTTCACCTTGCAACCATTGTTTATCGTGCCTAACTTTAATTTTAAATTATGCTTTTTTTATCCTATTTCTTATTCTTTACTTGTGCTATTTGAGCTGGTTGATCGTTTATGTTCTTTTCTCTCTTTCTTTACCTATCACTGATCATGTTAAAGACATCTTAGAAGGTATGAGATACTTGTTTCTTCACTCTCATGTTCGTGTACGAAACTAACTCTAGCAAGCTCGAATTTTTTGCATACTGAAGTCCTGATGAGAGAGAAATCTATTCCTCTCTGTATCTTGGTGTCTTACTTTACATTTTCTATGGATCTGGACTTTTTGGGGTGGGGGTTTGGTGTTTTTTCTTTTTTAATCCAATAAATCTCAAACAGGCAGGCATAGTGTTTTAAGGACATTTCCCCTCCCCATTGATGGAATTGTAGAACAATCTGATTGGCAGACAAAATTTTAATCTCGGGCCTCATTCACATGTACGCATTTTCCATGTACGTGAAAAACAGACAGGTATGAGAACATACAGCTTGTGAATGAGCCCTTAGGTGGTGCTATAGAGAGCATTGGATGCGATATACTAATGACCCTCAGTTCCTGCTGTGCTGCAAACGTGAGCAGAGTGCCATGTAACTGTGATTCAATCCTGAAATCGGATCACAGCTGCGGAGAAGGGGCAGGGACTAATCTCCCCATCTCCTCCATTATCAGCTGATGTGATTATCGTACTGCACTCCGGTGTCATACGAGTGCAGTGCAATGTTTCACTCGCACCCATAGCCTTGTATGGGTGCGAGTGAATATGAACGGCACCATAGAGTAACATGGGTCCAAGTGGAATGCAATTTTTATTTTTTTATTTATTTATTTTTTTATCGCATTCCACTTGGCTTGTTTTACTCTCTATCTGTCCTAGCCCTTAAAATGTGGAGCTGGCGTTGTATCAGATTCACAAACCTCAATATGTACCATTTACCCTCTCCACGACCCATGACGTACTGGGTACATCATCGATTGTGTGAGGTTAATCTCCGCAGGCGGCGATCCACACACATAGCAGCGGATTTCAACAGCTGACGTGTGCCTGCCAGGCATGAGTGGAATCGCGTTCAAATTCTGACAGTGAGATGTAACAGCGCACCGCCATAAAGATAACTTACCCTCCCCCATCAGAAGTCACGTGACGTGAACTTTCTCTCACTGACGGCAGAGGGCAGTGTGTGAGAGTAAAGCAGCTTTTCTCCAGATCTCAGCTGTGTAGCTGTGATCTGGAGAAATAGAAGAGCAATCAGACTGCTGATCGTTATAGTCCCAAAGGGGACCTAGTAAAATAAAAAAAAAAAACATAAGTTCAATTTACCCCCCATTCGGCCCATTGAAAATTTAAAGGGTTAAAAAATGTAAAAATATACACACATTTGGTATCGCCGCGTTCAGAAATGCCCGATCTATCACAATATAAAATCAATTAATCTGATTGGTAAATGGCGTAGCAGCAAAACAGTTCCAAATAGCAATTTACTTTTTTTTTTTTTTTGGTTGCTGCAAATTTTGTGCAAAATGCAATAACAGGCGATGAAAATGTAGCATCTGCGCAAAAATAGTACGGTTAAAAACGTCAGCTCGAGACGCAAAAAATAAGCAGTCACTGAACCATAGATCCCGAAAAATGAAACCGCTAAGTTTTGGAAAATGGCGCAAAAAAAGTGCGCCACTTTTCTTTGTCGCTCCATTGGGAGACCCAGACAATTGGGTGTATAGGCTATGCCTCCGGAGGCCGCACAAAGTATTACACTAAAAGTGTAAAGCCCCTCCCCTTCTGCCTATACACCCCCCGTGCTCCCACGGGCTCCTCAGTTTTTTGCTTTGTGCGAAGGAGGCAGACATGCACGCATAGCTCCACAGCTTAGTCAGCAGCAGCTGCTGACTATGTCGGATGGAAGAAAAGAGGGCCCATAACAGGGCCCCCAGCATGCTCCCTTCTCACCCCACTCTTGTCGGCGGTGTTGTTAAGGTTGAGGTATCCATTGCGGGTACGGAGGCTGGAGCCCACATGCTGTTTTCCTTCCCCATCCCCCTTAGGGCTCTGGGTGAAGTGGGATCCTATCGGTCTCCAGGCACATGAGACCGTGCTCCATCCACAGCTCCTGAGGACTCTGCTGGATAGGAGCCGAGTATCGTTCAGGGACATGGCCCTGCTACTTTGAGGTACTCTGTGTCCCCGTGGGGACCGCGCACAGCAACACTCCAGCATTGCTGGGTGTGCTAGTGCACCGGGGACCGCGGCGCTGACTGCGTTTGTGCCATTACACACTGCAGCGTCGCTGAGTGTGTTAGTGTATGGGGACTGCCGCGCTGACCGCCGCTGCCATTGTTATCACTGCGGCGCGGCTGGGACTGTTAGTGCGCCGGGGACTTCCACGCCGACCGCGCTTATACGGCGGCCGCGCTTATAACTCGAGTCCCCGGCTTTTGCGGCCTAGTCTCTTTTTCTTCCCGCCCCCAGCCCTGCCAGTCAGGTGAAGGGCGGGACGCTGTACAGGACGGCAGCACTGAGGGCTGGAGCATGCTTTGCATACTCCACCCCCCTCACTGTGCACAGTGGGGCACCAGTTCCCGCACTTTCTGGGTCACGCCCACGGCTCCCTCCTCTCCTCAGGACGCCGGCAGCCATTCCTGTCAGCTCCCCTGACGCTGCAGAGGGGAGACAAGCTCTGGGGGACCCAGGCAGGGATGCTGGGGGCCACACAACCGCTTTAAGCGGGCGGTAATCAGCACCTGAGGTGCTGGCCCCACTTGTGCAGAAGTGTAATTATAGATTATATGTTTATAGGCTATACTTTACACTGTATGGTGCACGGTGGATTTCTGGCTATATACCCTATTGTGTTGCTCAGGGGAGACAACAGCATGGCACCCACAAGAGGCAGGGGTGCCAAAACACAGGCTTACTATGCTGCCTGCGCCGCATGTACGACCTCGCTACCGGCAGGTTCCACTGACCCTCATTGTGTGCACTGCTCGGCCCCTGTGGCACTTGCTCAGCCAGAGCCTCTGCTAAGGGGGGCCCAGGGGGAACCACCAGCTAACACTGTCCAGGTGACAGGGACGGAGTTTGCAGTTTTTACTGACAGACTTTCTGAAACTATAGCTAAGATTCTAGAAGCTTTGCAGTCCAGACCGGTATCTCAGACCATGGGCACTGTGGAATCATTGCCCCCTGGTTCCCCTCAGTTGGAACAACAATGTTCCCCCGGGGTGTCTCATAGATCCCAGGGTGAGGTCTCTGACACGGACCGCAGCCCCAGACCGCTTAAGCGAGCTCTCTGGGAAATCCCCTCGACCTCATCACATTGTTCAGGGTCTCAGAAGGAGGACTCTCTGTATGATGAAGCGGAGGTAGCTGATCAGGATTCGGATCCTGAGGCCGCTCTCAACCTTGATACTTCTGATGGTGACGCCATAGTGAATGATCTTATCGCGTCCATACATCAAATGTTGGATATTTCTCCCTCGGCTCCTCCAGTGGAGGAGTCAGCCTCTCAGCAGGAGAAATTCCGTTTCAGGTTCCCCAAGCGTACAATGAGTATGTTTCTGGATCACTCCGACTTCAGAGAGACAGTCCAGAAATAGCGAGTTTGTCCAGATAAGCGTTTTTCCAAGCGCCTTAAGGATACACGTTATCCCTTCCCCCCGGACGTGGTCAAGGGCGGGACTCAGTGTCCCAAGGTGGATCCTCCAATCTCCAGACTGGCGGCTAGATCCATAGTTGCTGTTGAAGATGGGGCTTCACTCAAGGATGCCACTGACAGACAGATGGAGCTCTGGTTGAAATCCATCTATGAAGCTATCGGCGCGTCTTTTGCTCCAGCATTCGCAGCCGTATGGGCACTCCAAGCTATTGCAGCGGGTCAAGCGCAAATTGACGCACTCACACGTACGTCTGCGCCGCAAGTGGCGTCCATAACTTCTCAAACGTCGGCATTTGCGTCCTACGCTATTAATGCTGTCCTGGACTCTGCGAGCCTACGGCGGTTGCAGCCGACAATTCGGTGGCAATACGCAGAGCCTTGTGGCTACGGGAATGGAAGGCAGATTCGGCTTCCAAAAAGTGCTTAACCGGTTTGCCATTTTCTGGCGACCGTTTGTTTGGTGAGAGGCTGGATGAAATCATCAAACAATCCATGGGAAAGGAAACATCCTTACCCCAGGCCAAACCAAAATTACCCCAACAGAGGAGGGGACAGTCGAGGTTTCGGTCCTTTCGGGGTGCGGGCAGGTCCCAATTCTCCTTGTACAAAAGGCCTCAGAAGGATCAGAGGAACTCCGATCCATGGCGGTCTAAGTCAGAGACATTCTGTCTCACGGTTACAGGATAGAGTTCGGCTCTCGTCCTCCGACTCGATTTTTCAGAACATCTCCGCCTCCTGAGCGAGCCGATGCTCTTCTGCAGGAGCTGGGCACTCTGAAGACAGAAGGAGTGGTGGTCCCTGTTCCGCTTCAGCAACAGGGTCACTGTTTTTACTCCAACCTGTTGTGGTTCCAAAGGAGGACGGGTCTTTCCGTCCTGTCCTGGACCTAAAACTGCTCAACAAACACGTAAAGACCAGGTGGTTCCGGATGGAATCCCTCCGCTCCGTCATCGCCTCAATGTCCCAAGGAGATTTCCTTGCATCGATCGATATCAAAGATGCTTATCTCCACGTACCGATTGCTCCAGAGCATCAGCGCTTCCTGCGCTTCGCCATAGGAGACGAACACCTGCAGTTCGTGGCACTGCCGTTCGGCCTGGCGACAGCCCCACGGGTTTTCACCAAGGCCATGGCTGCAGTAGTTGCGGTCCTCCACTCTCAGGGTCACTCGGTGATCCCTTACTTAGACGATCTGCTGGTCAAGGCTCCCTCTCAAGAGGCATGCCAGCACAGCCTCACCGCGACTCTGGAGACTCTCCAGAGTTTCGGGTGGATCATCAATTTTCCAAAGTCAAATCTGACACCGGCCCAATCGCTGGCATATCTTGGCATGGAGTTTCATACCCTCTCAGCGATAGTGAAGCTTCCGCTGAACAAGCAGCGCTCACTGCAGAAGGGGGTGCAATCTCTCCTTCAAGGTCAATCACACCCCTTGAGGCGCCTCATGCACTTCCTGGGGAAGATGGTGGCAGCAATGGAGGCAGTCCCGTTCACGCAGTTTCACCTGCGTCCTCTTCAATGGGACATCCTACGCAAATGGGACAGGAAGCCGACGTCCCTCGACAGGAACGTCTCCCTCTCTCAGGCAACCAAAGCTTCCCTTCGGTGGTGGCTTCATCCCACTTCATTATCGAAGGGGAAATCCTTCCTACCCCCATCCTGGGCGGTGGTCACGACGGACGCGAGTCTGTCAGGGTGGGGAGCAGTTTTTCTCCACCACAGGGCTCAGGGTACGTGGACTCGGCAAGAGTCCTCACTTCAGATCAATGTTCTGGAGATAAGGGCAGTGTATCTAGCCCTAAAAGCGTTCCAGCAGTGGCTGGAAGGCAAGCAGATCCGAATTCAGTCGGACAACTCCACAGCGGTGGCTTACATCAACCACCAATGAGGAACACGCAGTCGGCAAGCCTTCCAGGAGGTCCGGCGGATTTTGATGTGGGTGGAAGCCACGGCCTCCACCATCTCCGCAGTTCACATCCCGGTCCCGGCACAACAACAAGGTCACGGCATTCATGGCACGTTCTCACGATCACAGAGCTCTGGCGGCAGACGCCTTAGTTCAGGATTGGTCGCAGTTTCAACTCCCTTATGTGTTTCCTCCGCTGGCACTGTTGCCCAGAGTGTTACGCAAGATCAGGACCGACTGCCGCCGCGCCATCCTCGTCGCTCCAGACTGGCCGAGGAGGTCGTGGTACCCGGATCGGTGGCATCTCACGGTCGGCCAACCGTGGGCACTACCAGACCGACCAGACTTGCTGTCTCAAAGGCCGTTTTTTCCATCTGAATTCTGCGGCCCTCAACCTGACTGTGTGGCCATTGAGTCCTGGATCTTAGCGTCTTCAGGATTATCTCAAGAGGTCATTGCCACTATGAGACAGGCTAGGAAGTAGCAGTCACTTCACTTCGGAGAGTGTCTGAGCTATCAGCATTGTCATGCAAAGCTCCTTTCCTGGTGTTTCACCAGGACAAGGTGGTTCTGCGTCCGGTTCCGGAATTTTTACCTAAGGTGGTATCCCCTTTTCATCTCAATCAGGATATCTCCTTATCCTCTTTTTGCCCTCATCCAATTCACCAATGTGAAAAGGATTTGCACTTGTTAGATCTGGTGAGAGCACTCAGACTCTACATTTCTCGTACGGCGCCCCTGCGCCGCTCGGATGCACTCTTTGTCCTTGTCGCCGGCCAGCGTAAAGGGTCACAGGCTTCCAAATCAACCCTGGCTCGGTGGATCAAGGAACCAATTCTCGAAGCTTACAGTTCTGCTGGGCTTCCGGTTCCCTCAGGGCTCAAGGCCCATTCTACCAGAGCCGTGGGTGCGTCCTGGGCTTTGAGGCACCAGGCTACGGCTCAACAGGTGTGTCAGGCGGCTACCTGGTCGAGCCTGCACACTTTCACGAAACACTATCAGGTGCATACCTATGCTTCGGCGGATGCCAGCCTAGGTAGGCGAGTCCTTCAGGCGGCGGTTGCCCACCTGTAGGACGGAGCCGTTACGGCTCTATTATGAGGTATTATTTACCCACCCAGGGACTGCTTTTGGACGTCCCAATTGTCTGGGTCTCCCAATGGAGCGACAAAGAAGAAGGGAATTTTGTTTACTTACCGTAAATTCCTTTTCTTCTAGCTCCAATTGGGAGACCCAGCACCCGCCCCTGTTTTTTTGTGTACACATGATGTTCATGTTGAATGGTTTCAGTTCTCCGATATTCGTTCGGATTGAATTTACTTTAAACCAGTTTATAATTTTTTTCCTCCTTCTTGCTTTTGCACCAAAACTGTGGAGCCCGTGGGAGCACGGGGGGTGTATAGGCAGAAGGGGAGGGGCTTTACACTTTTAGTGTAATACTTTGTGCGGCCTCCGGAGGCATAGCCTATACACCCAATTGTCTGGGTCTCCCAATTGGAGCTAGAAGAAAAGGAATTTACGGTAAGTAAACAAAATTCCCTTCTTTTTGGACAAACTTGTGAATTTTTTTTAATCCCTTAGATAAAGGTAAACCTATACATATTTGGTGTCTACAAACTCGTACCAACCTGAGACATCACACCAAAACATCAGTTTTATCATATAGTGAACATGGTGAATAAAATATGCCAAAAACTATTGTGTGATCGCACTTTTTATATGGCAAGATTGATAGAGAAATAAAAAAGTTATAGCTCTCGGAAGAAGAGGAGCAAAAAAGAAAAATGGAAAATGGCTTGGGGTGAAGGGGTTAACATTCGTGAATATATACGGGCCCATTCTACAAGACAGAATGTTTGGTCATCATTCCGATTCCTTCATTTACTTTTTGTTCCATCATTCTCCCTTGTGTACTTTCATATGATACCTTCCTGCTAGATTTATTTTTCAGTAATATTTTTCTGCAATTCTGAGATGATTTTTATTTTTTTTTTTTTTATAGCATCAATATCAAGTTTAAAAATTGAGTTGGACAGGATAAGAGTGGAAAAAGAGCAGGTATGGACTTAAATATATGTTCTTATTGAGGATTTTCTTTTCTTCTTTCTTTTTTTTTTTTAAAGAACGTAGCTTTATTAAAGCACCACTCCAGCATTTTGTTTTTTTTTCTTCAGCGTTTTCATTTTTTTTCGGCACTGATTTGGTCCCACAATACCATCTTGTTCTCATAACTTCTGACGAACGTGAAGTCAGAAGTTGCGTCACAAGTGCTCAATGCATCTGTATGAGAGCCAGAACAAGGCTCTTATAGAGATGTATTGATTTGTGATCTCGGGCGCGCTCTATAAAACGCTGGAGCTGCCAGTGGGTCACAAATCACAGGAGATCGACCAGAGCAACGCTGGGAACAGATGAAAACGGAAGCAGCTGAGTATAAGACAGGAAGCAGGGGCCTTACATTTAAAGCACCAATCCAGCTGGGACAATTTCCCAGCTGGATTGGTGCTTTGAACGCGCAACCATAGAAATCTACCATAGAAAACAAGTGACCTAGCAGGCCTGCGAGGCCCCAGGTGTGCGTTCCTGGGTTTAAGTGTAAGTCCCCTGAGTTCTATAGTCTTATATTAAAAATACAAATGCCTTTTATTGATACAATTACAACAAGACATCAAAATATCTAATAAAATACATTGAGAGGAGATATATCAATTAAAAATTCACATAACACCCAAGGATTTGGAGATCTAAGTGCAATCGTTATGCCGTATGGACACCTATATCACATTGCCAATTTATATGAAAGAGTAAAATATTTTAAAACCTGACACACAAAGATCAGTGTAGTACTATGTCATATGTGCATTAAATTGAATATAAAGCAGAAACTATGTGAGGTCAATGACACTGTGTCGTATACCTAATCGCATATAAAAACAGAATTATATATCATGTCATCACACACACGCTGCACATACACATGTAAATATACACATACTGCACATATACATGTAAATATACATACACAGCACATACAGTACATATCAGCATGTCTACCCTTAAGTTCCTCTAGACTTCTGCCGTTAAAGAACCTTTTGTTGACATCATCGTCACGTGACTTTGATATCACCCAAAGCTCTTAGTCTTAACCTCTGAATAGAAATGCTAGGAACCCCCTAAGAGTCTGGACCCTGAAAAATTCCAGCTGGTTTCCTCTGTTCCTCTAGACTGCTGCATTTAAAGGACCTTTGATGATAGAATGGTCACATGAACATGAACCATATCACGAAAGGTCACTAACTAGTTTTATCTCTTGAATGGAAATGCTAGGGACCCCTAAGAGAATGGGCGGCGTGACCAAATTACCATTTCGCTCCCCCCCTTCCCAAACACCAGTCCTGACTGTAATTAGAGCTTATTTTTGGAGTAGGGCTAATATAAGCATATTCCAAAAATCCTGTAAAATCATTCCAAGGCTTATTGTTGGGGTTGGTTATTTTTATGGGTAAAAATGGCAAATTCATAGAGTATGATTAGTTGGCTTTTTTTTCTACAGTTGGAATCAACCTTGCAGCAAAAAACAAAAGAACTTCAGGATATTCAAGAACTGAAAACTTCTTTAGAAGAGCAGCTTAAAAAGGTTACATCAAGCAAGGTAAATGTTAGGCTGAGGCCACACCGGGATTACTGCGAGTGCTCTCATGACACTCAGCTCACGCTCGCAGCGGGAGACGAGTTTCATGCAACTGTGGTCCGAACGTGTGATCAGACCACAGCTGCGGAGGGAAGGGCCGGCGCTGCGGAGGAGAAAGGGAGATAAATCCCTCCTTCTCCTACCTGCTGCAACTGTTTTCTCAGTCCGATTAGGGCTGAGAAAATAATCGCTCATGGGTGCTGGCACAGGCTAATATTGGTCCGAGTGGAATGTGATTTCTTTTTATCGCATTCCACTCTCTGTTTTTCTCGCCGTGTGTCCTAGGTCTTAAGTCCTTCCTTTTTATATAAGGAACTTTAGGCTATAATAGATTTGTTTGAAGATTTCCAGTTTCATGAAATGAGAAATGCCCTTTCGCTGCCAACACACGTACTCACTAGCTATTAACCAGTTCTCAGCCTTCCCTGACTTCCCAAAAAATATGCAGGCTTGGATCAGCTGTGTTTGCATATATATTGCCTGGTAGTGGGTAGGGAAATTCCACACTCTTGGTGAATAGTTCACCACAGGTGGGTAGATTTTCTGACTTGTGGCCAGTCACACCCGTAAAGATCTCTGAAGCCATTTAGCTGATAAATATTTATGTGCTTGATTCTCATGCACTCAGAAACTTTTCAGAAAAAAATGAAGGGGCATGGTACTCAGTTTAAAGAGAATCTGTTAGCAAGTTTTTACTAACTCATCTGAGAGCAGCATGATGTAGGCAAAGAGATCCTGATCTAACAATGTATGAATTGGATTAGTGGCTGCAGCCGTTCTGACACAGTGAAAGATATGATTTTTAACATATAGCAGAGCTCTGGGAGCTGCCCCCGCCCACACCAGGCTTTGTGTACATTTCCATAGACAGAAGCTGCTAATCACAGAAGGTGGTGGATTCGGACTACAGCTCAAGCTGCTCAGACTAATGATAAAGCTAAGACGCTTAAACTAGCATTACAGGTAAATAAAGACAGACTTTCAGATAAGAGCTGGCTGGCTGTCAACTGCATGCTAACTCTTACAGCATGCTGGCTTCAAATTAAATAGCAAAAACCTGCTGACAGAGTCCCTTTAAGACACGGTTTATGACAAAAACTGGTGTAAAGTTATCAATCATGGTGTGCCCTAAGTACAAACACTTAATTGTTTGCCACACATGCTGATTGAAAAATGTATCATTTAGATGGATTTCTTAAGATAAGTCAGAAACTGGCATACATTTAGGCACAAATTTACCCATGCTCATAGCAGGAATGAATTTTCCCAGTTTGACAGTCCAAAATGCTTATTTATTAAGCGGTATGTGCCTTGTAATAAATTTGACGCAAACCACTCCAGTGATCTTATTTCTTAAGCTAACATGAAACACCAGTCACAATAAATATGGGTCTTATGTCTATAGCTGTGAGCGTCCCTTAAATAGTAAGAAGGGAGATTGCTAAGTAAAATCAACTCCCGCTGATAGCCTCAGGCCTCGCATCATCAAGGTATTTCTGCCAGAGAACACTTTGAATGCACAAAAAGTTTGCGACTTTTCGGAATTGATCTAAAAGTTTGGAACTCTAAAGGCCGCTTTACACACAACAACATCGCTAACGAGATGTCGTTAGAGTCACGGAATTTGTGACGCACATCCAGCCTCGTTAGCGACGTTGTTGCGTGTGATACTTACGAGTGACCGCTAACGATCCAAAATACCACAGCGTTGATTGTTGACACGTCGTTGATTTTCAAAATACTGTTGATCTTCTGGGACGCAGGTTGTTCGTCGTTCCTGAGGCAGCACACATCGCTACATGTGACACCCCGGGAATGACTAACATCAGCGTTCCTGCGTCCTCCAGCAACGAGGTGGGAGTGACCTTCATGCGGCTGCTCTCCGCCCCTCCGCTTCTATTGGTTGCTTGCTGTGTGACGTCGCTGTGACGCAGCACGAACCGCCCTCTTAGAAAAGAGGTTATTCGCCGGCCACAGCGACGTTGTTAGGTAGGTAAGTACGTGTGACGCTTTGCCCGTGACGCACAAACGATGGGGGCGGGTGACATCGCTAGCAATGTCGCAGCATGTAAAGCGGCCTTTAGCATGTAAGTGGCATTTGCCTCTTGTTGGATGTGGCACATCCTAATGTAAAGGTCCCTTCATTAAGACTGGCTTGTATAACACTAGTCTTAATTAATCTGGTCCTTAACCCTCTTATCTTTGCAAGAGCCAAACCCGTGATGATCAACTGTCAATTTTTTATATATTTTTTTTTTTTTTTAAATGGCACATTATTAGGAACCCTTGTTAACAAACCACTTTTACATATTAGCAAGTTCATAAGTAGTAAGTGGATACTTCTGTGCTTGTTTTTTAGACCAGCCTTGAACATTTGCTCTTTGAAGAAAAGAACAAAGCACAGCGGCTACAGACGGAGCTGGATGTTAGTGAGCAGGTGCAGAGAGACTTTGTGAAGTTGTCACAAACTCTGCAGGTAAAAATGGATGATCATAATATATTGCTGGAAAATGTATATGCATTTAACTCTTCTATTTCATAAAATTTAATAAAAAGCACTATGGTACTATGGTGTGAATTGGTAATGTTATACAGTATACATCCTCTGGATAAATTTGCCACAATTGTCTTAGAATCTATTGATAACAAGTTGGGTTCAAAGACATCATTCTTATTGTGTTGGCTAGAATTACAAAGTGTTAAAGCTGCCATTGCCATGAGCACTAAGGTCAGTGAATGGCTGCAGTGCTCACATGATGCCAGCGTTACTACTGCAGCCATATGGACCAAGACTATAGACCGCAGCAGAGAACCCTGATATTATTTATTTTTAGGTACAAGAAGATGAAGGAATACAAAATAAACTGGCCAACCCATTTACTTGGTGTAAACTATGGGGAAGCAAAACTGGGTGTGTGTTAAAGCACCACTCCACTGTTCTTTTTTGATTACAATGCTGGCATGGTGCTTCTAATCTAAGACCCCTGCCCCTAGTGTTCTACTCACCCTCCGCTGTCTTGACCTCATATTACCTCCGGTCAGTCTCTGGTAGTTTGTGACCTGTTTTCCAGTGTTTCATGGAGTGAACTGGAGGTCACAATTCAATACAAGTCTGAGAGCCTTGTTCTGGTCTCATTCTGGCTCTCCATAGACTTGCATTGCAAGCTTGTGAAGTAGCTTCTGACTTCAGGCCAGTCAGAAGTTATGGTTACAGGTTGGCGCCAAGAGACTGGAGCAACACCTGAAAATGGTGTAAACGCCAGAGGGTGATTATAAGACTTGGGGCTGGGACCTTAGGCTAAAAGCACCACTCCAGGTCTGAAGAAAAAAAAAACCAGGTAGAGTGGGACTTTAAAGAGATGTTAGATTTGACTTTAGCAAAGCATATAGTTAATGTCAACTAGAGAGCTTGTCTCGTGAGCAGGTAGTGGAAGATCAGCTGATGAATGGCTGTCTATGTAATACAATGTGGCCTGTGTCCACCAGAAAAGAACAGGCTCCTAGTGATGAACACAGTAGGGAACTCTCTTGTAGGTTAGCTAAATGCCAAAGTAGGGCATTAGTACAGGAGTTATCTTCATGAAACTTAAGGCTTCATTCACACATCAGTATTTTTGATCAGTATTGTCTCCAAACACAGAACAAGTGTCAATCTTTTAATGATGGGTTTTTCTCTGTAAGTTCCATTCCTGGATTTGGCATACAAATACTGGTGCAAAATACTGACATGTGAATGAAGCCCAACACTCTAAGGCTGGAGTTTTGCTTTTTACAATTCCTTCCTTCAGATCTTTTCTTCATGGCGTTATAGTGCATGTAAAAGTGACTGTATTTCTTCCTGCGGTAGTGTGACATTCATCAATTTGCCCTTTCTATTACAAGGACAGAAGATTATAAATTACCTTTCTGTGCACTGACGTTTGGTAAGGCACTGCTAATACATAACCAATTAGTCTGAGGGAGGGAGGAATTAGAATTCTGAACCAATGATGAGACAGGGGTGTGTCTCAGACTACTTCACATATCCTTTAGACACTATAGGTCATCTATAGAAAACAGATCACAGCACCACCCTAATGGAGCAGAGCTAAAAGCAAACAAGATCTGTGAAAAATAATTGTTAT
Source organism: Anomaloglossus baeobatrachus (assembly GCF_048569485.1). NCBI lineage: Eukaryota > Metazoa > Chordata > Amphibia > Anura > Aromobatidae > Anomaloglossus > Anomaloglossus baeobatrachus. The sequence goes on along the minus strand of NC_134354.1, from coordinate 477,018,201 downwards.
CTTTGCTATGTAGGTGTGGGCAAACTCTGGATAAGTTACTTTAAATTATGTTTATTGATCTATAAAAGAGTCAGTTAATGTGTCTGGTAATGCATGGGTGACTTAAAGTGTTGTTTGTTTTTTTTCCAGGTACAATTGGAACGTATTCGGCAGACTGAGTCACTAGAGGCAATCCGAGCCATTCTGAATGATACAAAACTAACTGACATTAATCAGCTTCCTGAGACATGACAGCGCTGTCTCACAGACCTACGGTTGCAGCTGAGTTTTTTGTAAAACTCATCTTTATAGTAACAATTAATTATTATTTAACTCTTATCCCAGATCAGAGGACATGGCTGTACGTAAATAAGAGCACTGTATAAGGGAATAATAAATCATTGTGTAGGTAGGCTTCCTGACAGCAAATCTCTCCATGAGGAACACTAATGAAAATTGTTGCTTTCTCTTGACTAAACAGTGCTGTCCCTATAACAATAATAAAAATGTGTATTTTGTCTTTTTCTTTTCCTTTTGAATAACAAAGCAAAGTAAAATTTGGAGGACTTTGTGATGGCCTTTACATACAACATTCTACTTGTCCCGTTCGCTTCTCACACATATACGTTTTTTGGCAAGTCTATTGTGCACATTATAATTTGGTCCTTTTTCTTTTGAACATTGCCCCTCTATTTGAATTGTTTTACTTTTAGGGCTACAACCTTATCGGAATTTACTTTATGAATATATGACCAGTTATTACAAAGGTTTCCAAGAAGTAATATGGGTAAATGTTTATTGTGCAGGCAGAGCTTGACCCAATTAATCTAGAAAATTGTGTACATATAGTGGAATATTGGTACTCATTCCTGTACGGCACAGAGGTCAGAATTTCAACTCGCGGTTCTACTGTCTGATGCATCTGCAGTAAAAACTGAGCATTCGCATATGAAGAGCATTAGCAATACTGTTAATTGCCTGTTGTATTTTTCTTTTGTAAAGGACTCGTACCAAAACGAGTAGTGGTGTGGTCTGTCAATAATTCTGTTGTGCAGCATATAGACATGAAAACCAAGTTTATTTCTGTATATTGCAGCATGCACTGCCGATTTAATGTGTACAGCGGTATCTGTGGTTCTGTCTGTTGCATGTCAGGTTTTTTACACCATATATAAATGCTCATGTCATATTTGCATTTGTCTGTAGAAAGGGTTTATTCCATTCCTAATAGATGGGTACTGGTCCAGGTGAATCAATATGACAGCCACAACCCCATATAATCTTGTAGTTTTACTTTAGCATGAGAGAATCTATCAACAAGATGGACCTATTAAATTAGGGCTACTATGAATAGTGGTAAACTTAAAGAGCTTGTCTCGGTTTGTCAAAGTCTGCAGTCACTTTATGTGAACTTGTGACTCCTCACAGTGTGCACAGTGTACGCTGTCATGATTCTCCTGGGGCGGGCAAGCAACTTGTGTGGAGTGCATGTATAGTTAGAATGTGGCCTGAAGCGTGCATATCTCATACTTGATTGCCCGAACCTGGTACCAGAGAATGCTGACGGCACACAGACTTTTGTGCTATACCTGGACAATTCCTTTAAAGGGAACCTGTCACCACTTTTTTGGCCTATAAGCTGTGGCCGCCACCACCACCGGGCTCTTATATAAAGCATTCTAACATGCTGTATATAAGAGCCCGGGCCGAGAGTATAACATAAAAACCACTTTATAATACTTACCTAACGGTCGCGCGGTAGGCCTAATGGGCGTCTCCGTTCTCCAGTGCGGGCGCCTCCCCTTTCAGCCTCTTTCTGAAACCTGTGTGCATGACGCGGCTAAGTCATAGACACTCGCCGGTCCTGCGCAGGCGCACTTCAATACTTTGATCTGCCCTGCTCAGGACCTGAGTGCCGGCGAGTGTGTAGGACGTCTGACCCGTCATGCACCGCGGCTAGAGAAGGAGATCAAAGATGGCCAAAAGATGCGGAACCGTACAACGAAGACGCCAATTAGGCTCACCGCGCGACCGTTGGGTAAGTATTATAAAGTGTTTTTTATGTTATACCCCCGACCTGGGCTCTTATATACAGCATTCTAACATGCTGTATAGAAGATGTTAACAACATCTGAACTAACAGAGGGAAAGATGGAATAAGGGGCCACAGAAATCTGGGCCCAACATGCACCTCTGGAGTGATACCAAGAGTAAGAGTGGTAATAGGTAGTGACTCGAAGAGCAATTATAAACCTATAGAGAGTGAGTCAGAGATCCACCAAAATTGAATGCAAAAATTGTAATTTATTAAATACATATAAATATAAACAACAACAACAACAACAAAAGGGTGCTCAAAGAGGAGTCCAAGATTAGGGGGACATGATAGCGCAGGACACATATATATATATATATCAACAGGGTGGGTATAAAGTGCACATGCAAATAGCAGCAACAACATATAGCAGCAGGGTATATAGTAATTGTAATGAAGAGAGGTACTACCAACCACCGCTGGAGGTAAAGTGCAAAGGAGATAGAATTCAACCAAGAGCAAAAGTTTGCATCATATGGTTGAAAACTTACCCATAATTCCCTGTGTGTCCAGCGATAAGAGTCCCACCAAGACCCCTACGCGCGTTTCGCGTGGGCTTCTTCCGGGGGTCGTCAGGACCTGAGTGCCGGCGAGTGTGTAGGACGTCTGACCCGTCATGCACCGCAGCTAGAGAAGGAGATCAAAGATGGCCAAAAGATGCGGAACCGTACAACGAAGACGCCAATTAGGCTCACCGCGCGACCGTTGGGTAAGTATTATAAAGTGTTTTTTATGTTATACCCCCGACCTGGGCTCTTATATACAGCATTCTAACATGCTGTATAGAAGAGCCCGGTGCTGGTGGCCGCAGCTTATAGGCCGAAAATGTCGACAAGTTCCCTTTTAACACTGTATTCTTGCCCTGTAAACAATCATGGTTTACATAGACACCTATTGCCAGTTGTTTGTTATTACTGACTCTGATACCCTAATTTTTTTTTATTTTTTTTTTTTAAATTGCACCTAAGGACGGCGTCACAGGTCTCAAATTTACAGTTTGTGATATGGACCGCGTTGTCCGAACAAGCTGCGGCTCTCCTGACCCAAACTTGACAACTTGATGTACGCCTATGCTGTTGAGTTTCGGGTCAGGAGACCTTTGGTCAGCCTGTACTTTGTCTGTGCGTGGGCTGTGAATGTCAGACATGTGAAACCCAACTTAGTAACACTATTTCAGTAAGTGCATTCCATAGTCTTTCATTATATTGTTTTACATGATTGTACAGCAGTAATTAAAATACGCAAGTAATATATTTTTCTGTGAAACAATAGTTTTACTTTTCAGTAACCGTTTACAAATATATATTTATAAATTACAAATGTTGTAATACATTCCTAATGTTACTATCGCTCGCACAATGGCCAAAACATCAAAGCCATTTGGCTCTTTTGCAGGTTGAACCTTAAGCTGGTGTCACACTAAACGACAGCGACAACGACGTCGCTGTTACGTCACCATTTTCGGTGACGTAACAGCGACCTTGTAAGTCGCTGTTATGATCGCTGCTTAGCTGTCAAACACAGCAGAAGCAGCGATCATAACGTCGCTGTGCTACATGTGCAGAGAGCAGGGAGCCGCGCTTAGCGCTGGCTCCTTGCTCTCCTGCAGCACACATCGGGTTAATTAACCCGATGTGTGCTGCAGCTACATGTCACAGTTCAGAGAGCAGGGAGCCGCGCTTAGCGCTGGCTCCTTGCTCTCCAGCAGCACACATCGGGTTAATTAACCCGATGTGTGCTGCAGCTACATGTCACAGTTCAGAGAGCAGGGAGCCGCGCTTAGCGCTGGCTCCTTGCTCTCCTGCAGCACACATTGGGTTAATTACCCGATGCGTACTGCAGCCACATGTCACAGTGCAGGAACCGGCACTGGCAGCAAGAGCGGAGGCCGGTAACCAGCGTAAACATCGGGTAACTAGGGAAAGGTCTTCCCTTGGTTACCCGATGTTTACGCTGGTTACAGCTTACCGCAGCTGCCAGTGCCGGCTCCTGATCGCTTCATTTCGTCGCTCTCTCGCTGTCACACACAGCGATGTGTGTGTCACAGCGGGAGAGTGACGACCAAAAAATGAAGCTGGACATTCAGCAACGACCGGCGACCTCACAGCAGGGGCCAGGTCGTTGCTGGATGTCACACACAGCGACAGCGACGGGACGTCGCTGCAACGTCACAGAAAATGGTGACGTAGCAGCGACGTCGTTGTCGTCGTCGTTATGTGTGACACCAGCTTAACCAAGCAAAAGATGGAGGTTCTAGAGTCCTCTTTGGAGTTGGGCACCTATAAGGTCCCTTTAATATTATTGGTAATCAGTGCAATATTGTCCAGTGGATGGCATAATCAGTCCGGAGACTACAAGAAGTGCTTGTTCTATGTAAAGCCACAACTGTTTTATTGAATGGAGAGGAGGGAACTAAATTAGCTTTGCTAACTAGCTTTACGGAAAAGTTAGTGTTCGGATGGTCCAGAGATCCCTTCCAGCCAGATTTGCATAAATTCTGGACGACGACTTCTTCCTCCATTACTTCACAGCTGTCCTCATTAGCATCTTGAGGGCATCCTGCATTGCTTCTGCCGCTCTAGATTTTATTTTTAGGACTCCTATTTCTTAGCATATTGGTGAAGTTTCCTGATAATCGTACTCAATGGCTAATCAGTCTGCATTGTATAGCGGACTATTCACGGGTTTGACCGTTTACATAGCAGACAAACCACACAAGGGCGAGGGACAGCAGCAGCTTCCTGAGCCTGTCATGAGACAGGAGGTGAATTATCAGATTTCCTCAAACCCTCAGTAGACCGCACAGCAACGCTGCAGTCATCCTTAGTCGCGTACTATAAGGCTGGTTTCACAAGTCAGGGGTTTTTTTTTCTTCATTGGACAGTTTTGTTGCTAGTGTGCTGGATTGATTTCTGGTGCGTGAGTTTTTCTTTTTTTTAAAAAAAAAATATTCAACGCTTCTATGAACTATCTAGTGAGAAAGAGGGACTACAACATGTTTGTCCAATTTCTTTATTAAGCTGTTCAATAAATCAGAAATGTCTTTACAAAAATTACACACAAAAAATTGCATTACAAAACATGTTTTGATAGGTGTTTTTGCATATATTTAGAAAGCAAAAAAAAAACCTCACCATGGTCAGCATAAGGGCTCATTTAAATGTCTGCTTGTCACGTGCAAGGACTATCCGTATTTTTCCTGGATAGCACACAAACCTATGCTACATGTTTGATGTTTTGTGGGCCGAGTGCTGTCCATCCGATGCCATCCAAGCGCTGTCTGTTTTTCATGGACTGTTACAAACTTTTTCTTTTTCTTTCTGGAGAGAAAAACTGATTAAACCTCAGTCATGTTTTTTTCCTACGTGAAAACAAATTGACGTCTGAATGAGTCCTAACAGTAAACCCTTGGCTAAAGCAGCCAATCCTGGAAAAATCTGCCATTGATTTTCCTACCCTGAACCACAGCCGTAGTACTCGGCTATGTGCACACGTTGCGTAATTCCATGCGTTTACGCTGCGTATTGCACTGCAACGTAAATGCGTGCGTCCTGTGTCCCCATCACAATCAATGTAGCTTGTGCATAATCCATCCGCACGTTGCGTTTGAGAGCGCAGCGATTTGCATGCTGAAATTTTGATACAAATTACTGCGCTCAAAAAAGCAACATGTCACTTCTTTTGTTCGCTTTGGATGCAGGTCCCACTCTGTCTATGGGAGAGGCTGCATCCAGAGCACATGAAATCGGTATCTATTCTACAGACACACTGCATCCATTACGCAGTATTTCTGCAGCGATTCAAAGCACACATGCACTGCCAAATCGCTGAAGAATTTTCAGCATGGACACTACGCAACGTGCGCACATAGCCTTATACTGTTTTGCAATAACTTTCTTAACATATTCCCATGTAAATTTTTTTTTTTTTTAGCATTGTGAAAAAATTAAAGGGGTTGTCCATTTTAGTAAAACTTATTTTTGGATAAAAAAAAAAAACATTAAAGATTTAGCAGTGAGCTCATTCTGACGGTCCAAAGACAGGGGTTAAAAAGGTGTAACTTTTTTGTCTCTTTTTTTGAGCTCTCAGCTGATTTATGACCACATAAGTTCTGTGAAAAGAAACAAAAGCCGAAAGTTAGAAAAATTTGAATGAAACTAAAATTCATACATTTAAGAAAATAAAAACACATTGCCCCACAGAGGTAGACAACCCCTTTAATGTATAGAAAAGCTGGATTTCAATGACCTATGAACTATGTAACATCAGTGGGGAGGGAGCATGGGACTACACAATTCTAAAGGGTGCTTTACACGCTGCGACATTGCTAGTGATCTCATTAGCGATGTAACACACCATATCGCACATACGATTTGCCGAGATCGCACATGTGACCGGCGCTACAAAAATGACCTATGTGCGATCTCGGCAAATCTTATCTGCGATCTGGTGTGTCACATCGCTAATGAGATCGCTAGCGATGCCGCAGCGTGTAAAGCACCCTTAGCCCTGAACAGCACAATCAAGATTGGCATATATGCACTATATCATTTTCTACACATTGCTGAAGCGCACACACAGGGACATGTTGAAAAACGTATAGCAAAGCAGTATAACTTTATCCTAGTGGCTTAGACAGCTTCCATTTTAAATAAGAATTTGAGGAATGCACTTTTAATTTTGCAGGAAAGGGCTGACATTTAAATGTATGTATATATTACTAATAGCTTAGATAAAGATGTGGTGTATATACAGTATATATAAAGTTTTCTCTGATTTCCGTGTATGGGGCAGAAGGAAAGTCTTTTATTGGAATGATTTACCCTCTCCTTTTTGCTTGTATTCAGTCTCAATTTTGTATATGAATACAGTAAGTAATAAAGACTTGAAACACTATAGCTCGCAGTCATCCTGGAATATTTCTACTAGTTTTAAAGAGATTATCCAGGACAATTTTTATTTATTTTTTTTTTCTTATGGGCTTAAGAACCAACAAGGCAGTAATTGCTACCAATCAGCCCAGCGCAAATCTCTGCCCCACAGATTGGTAGCGATCCTCTCCTAGCCATGATTTTGCGGCTTCACGTCAACAGAGCAGCTCTTCCGTGTTGTGCTGTTCATGGAGTGTCACTGTCAACGCTCTGCAGTTAGGCAGCGGAGAGACTGCTGTTAACCAACATGATGTCAGCAGTTACGTACGGTCAGCAGAGCAGAAGAGAAGCCGCTGCTCTGTAGCAGAAGTCACACAATTACCAGCAGGGGCAGTCTGTCAGCAGACATCTGCATTTAAGGTAGGTAGTTAACTACTACATTTCTGTTAATTCTTTGGCCCAAAGTAAAAAAAAAAATAAAATGGTCCTGGAAAACCCCTTTAAATGCTTGTCTTTTTCTATACAATGGCTCTTTTGAATGTTCGGGGTACATACTAGTAGTAAAACTTGCTAAAGGTCTCCATAGATATTAGTGGATGAAAATAAACTACTGGTTTAGCCTACTGTGCACATAGTCATCATGTGACACGAAATCGACTTATTTGTTGCAAAACAGAAATCCCTTGGATTGAAGTATATTCCCAGAAAGATTATTTGTTCAATACTTGGTATTATTGTGCTTGTGTGGTCAGGCTGAGATATGGACTAAACGTATTTGGGCGCGACATTAGTTTGATGATTGAAGAAGCTGCTTTTATCTAATGTGTGTGGCCACCTGTACTGTTAGACGTGGCATCCAAGTACCAAAATGGCAGCGTTCAGATATTCACACCCCCATGATAATGATATAAATAACAGGCTAACTCATTCATAAAGGTTGTTTCAATAATGCTGCCACTTATTAATAAGGAATTTAACACGTTTCCGCCATCTTGGAGATGTCCTTTATAAAGCTGTATTTCTCTTTTTCCGTATCCTACAGCTCACCACTCTTAGAATGCATGGTTCTTGTAATCCGGATGGCAGGTGCCATTGCCAGTAGCGGCACGTGATTTTCTGTTTAATTTATTAAATACAAGCGTAATCACTGAACAGTTACTAGAACATTTCATGTATAATACTACTTTACTGATCAGGGTGTACTATATGCAGTTTTGTGTAACAGGATGGAAAGGACTGTAGTCTGATCTCTCACCTGAAGTCTTCAATGTCTCCTGCCAACAGGATTCTTTTCTATAACCCTGTGTAACATATGCTACAGATGTGTCCTGTATTGAAAAGTGTTGACAATTAAAAAGCTGCTGAAGAATCTCTAAATGTTCCATTCTTTTTTTTTTGTAAGTGGGGTGCTTAGGTCACAACTGGTTAAGTATTATTCATTAAAAAAAAGAGATGCATTTCTGAATTTACAAAGACTTTGTCAAAAGTATAGGGGATAACCTCCTCAGATCAGATCTGGTGTTCAAGCCTCACACACTGGTAGCCCTAATGTAAGTAGATGAATGAAGAGCTCAATGAGGCACTGTCATAGGTTGGCAATTTTGAAAAACAATACTTTATGAAATTTTCCCGTCACCATGACAGCACCACCAGAGACATAGGTCCACCCCTTCATTTGGACAGGAAACCCACTAAAATAAAAAGTTGGCACCTCTCTACCGCATCAGTTTGGTTTCCTGTCCCAGGATGGGAAACCCAGAAGTGCTGTGGCACTGCCACAGTGAAGGACGGCTTAAAAGTTGTGGTCCTTGGTTTTTAATATCAGGGATCTCAGCTTTTTTTCTTTTAGAGCCAATGCGGCTCCTCCAGGTGGCAATTGTTCACGCCAGCTACTGGGTCTGTGGTGGTATACGCCGGTCACATACCTGGTCTGTGTCCTGCTGGGTGACAATCCCGGCAGATGAATACGCCGGTACTATGTTCAGGGTCTGTGTCCTGCGGGGGTGAGATCCCCTGCAGTGGTATACGCTGGTCACATACCGGGTCTGTGTCCTGCCGGGGTGAGAATCCCGGCAGTCGAATACGCCGGAACCACGGGGGCGGTTTAGGGGCCTTGGGTTTTTCAGACCATGGACCTCAGCCCCCCTTTTTTCTTTTTTCTGTTTTTTTGGAGCTTTTAGGCTCCTCCGGGTCTGTGTCTTGCTCTTATGTCCTCAGGACGTTTCGGGGCAATTGATACGCCGGTCTCTCCTGACGGGTGTGTGTCCTGCTGGAGCAAAAGCTCCTGTAGTTGATACGCCGGCCTAGCATGGTACCGGGTCTGTGTCCTGCTCGGGGCCTTAGGGGTCTCCGGCGGTTGTATACGCCGGTTTACAGTTCCAAGAGTCAGAGGCTGTATCCTGCGGGTCACTCCCGGTAGTGGATACGCCAGTCTCTGAGCCGGGTCTGTTTCCCGCAGAGGGTCAGTGTGGCTGCGGTTATACACGCCGGTTTCTTACGGAGGATCCTGGTCTCCTGGGGTGGAAGACGTTGAGTATCCTCGGCGGCTCTGCTGAGTTCCAGGTTCATGACAGGATGTGATGTCAGACCGGAAGCAGTCACTGCACATGCGCGGAGACTGGCAAGATGGCGCTGCCCATCACGGCAACACTCAGGGTGACAGTGTTTAGTGCTTCTGGCCTACTCTGGGCTTTCCATGGAGAAGAACCGGGAGTTTCCTCAGCAGCAGCTAGCGCCATCCAAACGGAGAGTGAGGAGTCCTCAGTCTTCCTCTCGACGAACCTGAAGTCTCTGCTCACGTGGTAAGTGCATTTTATGGGTGCTTTCCTTACTGGGTTCCTCTGTGTGGTGGCTGGGCCTCTGAGCTGATTTAGGCTGCACGCCGTATGCTGACCTGGGCTTCCTACACTATATTGGTTGCCTTCAGATCCAGACCCAGACTTGGTAATGTTAGAGTGAAAATCTGCCGCTGGCGGAGGTTGCTGCCCCAGGTTATGTTGGGTCTGACCGAATCTCACACTATGTCTATTGAATTGCTCTTTCCCTGGAGGGGTGTATGTTGTGGATTCCCACATTAATTTGGGGACGGAAGCTGGCCTCCAGCTGAGCTCTCGCTGGATTAATTGTTTCAGGTGGGACTAATCTGACATTAGGAATCTGGTTCTACTATGGTGGGTTCTCTGGAACCCACAGTTGCATTGTTTTCAAGGATAGTCTGGGGCTCCTCAGGGCTCTAGCCACATGGCTCTGGCTACACGCCCCACGGCTGCTCTGTCCGCTTGGCTCTGCCCCTACACACCGCTTGCACGGGGGGTGGAGTCCCTTGGAAAAAAATGGACTGTTGAGGCATTACTATCTTGCGGCTTGGTCTCGCAGCCTCTCAGCTCGCCCCTGGCTCTTGACCTCACTGGGGTGCTCACGAGTTGGTGCCTCTGACCTTGTGCTTCCGAGCTTGTGCCTCCGGGCTTGAGCTTCTTATATCCGGTCTGGTGCTAGGGCCTCTGTTCTTGTGCCTGGCGCCTCTGTTCTTGTGCCTGGCACCTCTGTGCTTGCCACATGCCTCTGTGCTTGTGCCTGGCGCATCTGTGCTTGTGCCTGGCGCATCTGTGCTTGTGCCTGGCGCATCTGTGCTTGTGCCTGGCGCATCTGTGCTTGTGCCTGGCGCCTCTGTGCTTGTGCCTGGCGCCTCTGTGCTTGTGCCTGGCGCCTCTGTGCTTGTGCCTGGCGCCTCTGTGCTTGTGCCTGGCGCCTCTGTGCTTGTGCCTGGCGCCTCTGTGCTTGTGCCTGGCGCTGCTGTGCTTTGGCCTAGCGCCTCTGTGCTTGTTCTTAGCGCCTTGGTACTTGTGCCGGGTGCCTCTGTGCTTTTGACTGGCGTCTGAGCTTTGTGCCTGGCGCCTCTAAGCTTGGAATTGGCGCCTCTGAGCCGACAACTTTGGTGGCTTTGCGCTTTGCGCTTCAAAAAAAACCCCAACATCTGACCAAAGTTTATTGGTCGGTATTCCATTGGCACTACCAGGGTTGGTAGTATTATGACAGTTGCCAGAGTGCTCGGGCTGGGGGAGTCACCAAGGAGTCATGTAGCTCACGGGAAGTGGAATCCCTTAACATTCTGGGGGTTCTTCCATTTTCGGGGAACGGTGCGCTATTGAGAAAGCTCTTCACGCTTCTCTGCTAGCAGACCACCAGGATAGCTGTGTCTTACATCATTCACCAGGAGGTTACACGGTCAAGCGCACTAATGAGGTTAGCACAACACATATTCTGCCTGGCTCTGGTCCACTTATTGTCACTTACAGCTCTACAGGGGAGTGGCGTCCTCACCAAGAGGTCTTCAGGAGCTGATTACACCTTGGGGGCCCCAGTGTTGGATTGGTTTGCTTCCAGGGCCAGTAAGGAAGTGACCGGGTTTTGCTCCCTAAAACCAAACCCAACGACCGGCCTTGGGCGGGGGTTGCCTTTCATTTTCCATGGTCTTCAGGTCTCCTATACACCTTCCCTTTTCAACTCTGAGTTTCCGGCGGTGATGAGGAAAGTTGGTGAGGATGGGGCTCGTCTCTTCCTAATCACCCTCTCGTGGCCCAGGAGACATTGGTTCTATTTGCTCTGGAGACTGGCGGTAGCAGACCCGTTTCCTGCCGGAGAATGCAGATCTCTCCCAGTGCCCTCGTCTTCATCCTCAGGTTTCAGGCCTCCATCGGACGGCCTGAATTATGAGAGGCGTTTGTTAGAGGATCAGCGTTTTTCCCCGAACTTGTTCCACTCTTTTGAGTGGGGGAACCTTCTACCCCGGGGTTTATAACAGGGATGGCGGAAGGTGTCAGCCTTAAAAGCACTGTACAGTTCAAACTTGGAAGAAGATAGAGGGGTTACGAGTTTCATTCTTCCTGTCACAGGCATACCCCTGTAACATGTTTAATTTCCCTCTGGGATCTTAATTGGTGTTAGACACTCTTATGGGGCACCCTTTGAGCCCATTGACCACTCCTCCTTTGGTTCCTTCCTCTCAAGGTGGCTCTTCTCATTGCCCTTACCTCGGCCGGGAGGGTTGGTGACCTTCAAGGCCCTCTCAATCATCCCCTCTGCATCATCCCTCTATATAATCAGATTAGAGATGATGGGGTCATCCGACGTACAGTCCTTGCCATTCTGCCTCAGGTGGCATGGACTTTCCACCTTCGCAGGAGATCATCCTTCCCTCCTGTCTCTATCCTCAAAACCAAAGGCGGAGAAATTTAATTCTTTAACTGTTGAGGTCACAGCACCCTGGAAGAAAACCCAGGCACTGTTTGTTTCCAAGGTTCACGGAGAGGCTGTTCAGCATCAAAGGGGTCTATCACTAGATGGGTCAAGGAGGCTATTTGAGAAGCGTCTGCAGCTCAGGGTAGACCAGTTCTACTGGGGGTACGGCACACTACCAGGTCTGTCTCCACCTCCTGGGCTGCAAGAGCGTAAGTGCCTCTTGCTAAACTTGGTAGAGCAACCACTTGGGCTTCTCAGACTGCCTTCTTTAAGCACTACCGGCTAGATCTTTCAGCCACGTCTGAGGTGATTTCGGTAGAAAGGTTCTACAGGCTGTGGTCCCTCTCTAATGGTGTTCTCTTTCAAGTCTCTCTGGTGGCGCTGTTGGGGTGATGGGAAAAATCGTCATTACTTACCGGTAATGGTTTTTCCAGAGTCACGACAGTGCCACTGCTTCCCACCTCATTTTCCTTTTCCCTCACGTTTTGACTTCCACGGTTAGTGGGTGTGTTCATTGGTGTTGGATTAACTTTTTGTTTTTTATCTGGTACTCCTCTGTGCTCTGTAACCTAACTGATGCGGTAGAAAGGTGCCGCCCTTTTATTTTGGTGGGTTTCCTGTCCAAATGAAGGGGCGGACCGATCTCTCTGGTGGCGCTGTCGTGGCTCTGGAAAAAAACATTACTGGTAAGTAGTGACGATTTTCTCAGCCACAAAGGGATTGGCTACCTTTAGGAACAATTGTTATTTTTTTACTCAATTCCATGGAGTTTGTGTTAATAAACCATTTTTACAATTGTGTTTTATTGCAAATTTTGCACCATTTGGCATTTTACAGGCTCGGTTTCCCAACAATATAGTCTGTGGCCATAAATGAGCTGAGAGGAGCTCAGAAATGGACCGCGCTAAACGAAAAACCGACTTACAACCGTCCCGGTCACAACGAGATCACTGACAGACTTTCAGGTCACAGGAGTATGGGAAGCTGCTTCTCTACTGAAGGGGGCCTTCTCGTCTGGTCACATACTCCTCCACCAGCATCCATTGTATGGACAGAAGTGCTGGTCAGCTTGTGAGGAAAACTGCACTAATGAGAAAAATGGTCGACCTCTGAGAGAATGGCAGATTAACAATAAAGTTTGGAACTTTGTCTTTTCCTGAGTTCCTCTCTACTGATTTATGGCCACATACTACAATACATTAAAGTTGAATGTGCCTGTAAAAGCCAAGTGATACAAAATTTGTATTGAATCCCATAGACAGAAATTATTTTTAGCATTACAGACATGCATTTAAATAACAAAAAACCCTCTTCGTATTACATGGAAGTACTTTGGTATAGCAGCCAATACTGTAGCATGAGAAAAAATACTTAGTGTATCACTGCTGCCTCTGGAAATGACAGAATTTTGTGTAGAGCATCTTCTTCGGGCCGTGCTCCTGATGCAATGTGTGGCTGCACTGTCCTCTCTGCATAGGTTAGAAATTGGAACTGTGCCCCTGTTCCTGTCAAAGGAGGAGCAGCGATCTTCCTCTCTGACTGTGCCGCCGTCTACGTGATAAACTGAGCAGAGCAAGAGCAGAAGTACAAGCCATTTAAACATTGAAAGCACGAATATTTCTGTCTCCATTTGTTATAAATGGTTGCCTCCTACCTTTTAAAGTCAAAATAAAGATAATTGGGCCTTTATCCAAAGGAGATACGGTTGATACGGCTGCAGATTTTGGAGCTAGGAGAGGACACATATGGAAACTATATCTAAAACGCGTAAAGAATTGGAGGATTTTAAACCCTTCCCACGGTGGCAATTTTCATTTTTGTGCTTTTCGTTTTTTTTTTATCCCGTTCTTCCAAGAGCCATACATTTATTTATTTTTTTCCATCAATACAGCCATATGAAGACTTGTTTCTTGCGGGATGAGTTGTACTTTCTAATGACACCATTCATTTTGCCGCATAGTGTACATCTAAATAGGAAAAAAAATCCAAGTGCAGTGAAATTGCAAAAGAAGTGCAATTCCATGATTGTTTTTGTTTTATTTATTTACCATTTCCATTATTTGGTAAAACTGACCTGACATTATGATATCACCAGGGCAGTACATGGATAGCAAATGGCATAGGTTTTTGTTTTGTTTTGAGGTTTTTTTTTGTGATGAAAAAAAAATCAGAAATTTGTTTAAAAAAAAAAACCAAAACATTTTTCAATGTGCTTTTGGCATCTTTTTCCAAGAACCGTAGCATTTTTATTTTCCGGGATCTAGGGCTCTGCTTATTTTTGTGCCCTGAGTGGACATTTTTACTGACACCATTTTTGTGTAGATATGTTTTGCTCACCTCTTAGGCTGTGTGTGCACTTTGCGTTAAGTTAGTCGCAGTTCTAAACGCATCCTCTGGCAGAAATGGTCTTTGCCAAATTTGGTTTTGACCACAAAAACGCCGTAAATACGCTTGCGTTTTTACCGCGTTTTTGCTGCGTTTAACATGCTTTTTCATTGCTTAAAGTCAGATGCGTTTTGAAGACAAATACACTGCTAAATAAAGTTTAAACATTCAAACACTATGAAAAAAAGGGAAAAAATGAAATATTTTGAATAAAATCATACACAAAATAGCTGTTTTTATTAAAATGATGTGTTAATTATGTATAAAATAACGTTAATTTATTGATTTTCATAAATTTAATTGTTGGACTATGTGTGTGTGTAAAGGGACATATCATGCCCTTAATATAATGTCAAAAATGCATGCGTTTAATTTGTCAAAAAAGCATGTAAAACACTGGGATTTTGATGTAGAATGCGTTTTGCAACTTCTCATTGACTCTAATGATAGCAAAATGCTGCCAAAATGGCAAAAATAATTGACATGCTGCTTCTTTAACCGCTGAGTTTTTGACTAAAATGCAGCATTTTGGATGCAGAAATTTTAACAGCAAAGTGCGCCCAAGAAATCCCAATTTCCCATACACTTTGCTTGAAAATCAAAATATGCATTTTTGCATTAAAACGCTGCCATTGAAAACGCTGCGGAAACGCATGGAAAAAACGCACACAAGTGCGCACACAGCCTTATTGTATTTTATTGCAATGTTGGTGTGTGCAAAAAAAAAAAACAACTTTGCACAATGGAAAAAAAAAATTAAAAATGCCAGAATTGTTTATTTCTAAATGCAGCAATACCAAAAGTGTAAGTTTTTGGAATGGTTTTATTTTCAGTGGGGAAAAGGGGGGTGATTTGAACTTTATTTATTTTACTTTGGCTGGCAGCCATCTCAGCCAACACACATGCACAGGAGGACTTGCTCGGTTAAAGCCCCCATCACATTTAGCGACTTACCAGCGATCCCGAAAACGATGCGACCTGATAGGGATCGCAGGTAAGTCGCTGGGAGGTCGCAGGTGAGATGTCACACAGTCAGACCTTACCAACGATGCAGGAACGATACAGGTCACAGTAGCGACCTGTAAAACTATCTCAGCAGTCACTGTGACCCTGTCACACAGTGTCAAACACAGCGATGTGTCCTGCCCAGCAGGACATCGCCTTTGAAGAAAATGGCCTGGACCATTCTGCAACGACTAGAGATCTCACAGCAAGGGCCTGATCGCTAGTAGATGTCACACATAACAAGATCGCTAACGGGATCGCTACTGTGTCACAGAAACCGTGACACAGAAACTAGCGATCTAGTTATGTGTGACGGTATCTGCTCCTGTGGTCTCTAGGAGAAAGACGCTGATTGACAGATGGATTATCTCATGGAGAACAATGGGATCAACAGTTTAAAATTAAACATGCGATCAACATCTTTCCTGACCATTAGTTGGCTGGTGCCCCCACACCTGCTAGATTGTCTGAACTCGTCCACATCGATTAGTCTGTGTATGGGGGCTAAGAATGCTTTAAAAAAAATTAATACGTTATTGTTATCATTAAACTAAACGCAAAGTGAATGACCAAAAGAGAAATCAAATCACTATTTGATGTGATCTTCTTTTGCCTTCAAAACAGTATCAGTTCTTGTCATTGCCAAATTTCAGTTATTTCCAGGAGCTATTTTTTTTTTGTCCATATAGACGTATCAGGGCTTTTTTTTTTTTGCAGAATGAGTAGTATCTTGAGTAACACTTCATTTTACTATATTGCACTGGAAAATGGGGAAAAAAATTCAAGGTGCAGTGTAATTGCAAAAAAATAAAAACCCAACCCTTGAAATTATGCTTTTTTTGTTAATGGTGTTTTTACGGTGTATAGTATGTGGTAAGAATGATCTAACAACATGATTCTCCTTATCAGTAAGATTACAGCAATGCCAAACTTGTCAAAACATCTTTTTGCTAGTGTCCTCACTTCCCAAGACGTGGCTTTAACATTTTCATTTTTCAGTCGATGGACTTATTTTTGCAGGGAGAGACTGTTTTTATTGATGTCATTTTGGGATAGATATGACATTTTAATAATTTCTTGCTGCAATTTGTGTGTGCAGAGTTCCAAGTTTACCGATCAGGATATTTCATTTTATATTTTGGTAAATCTGTTATTTTTGCAAGCGGTGATACAGATTTATAAAAAAAAAAGTGGGGTGATGCATTTTTAATTTCTATATTTTTTTTTTTATACTGATTTTATTAGTCTCCTCAGTGGACTTGTATCTGCAGTCATCTGATTGCTTGCACTATATACAGGAATACTAAAGTATCGCTGTATGTAACAAAAAAAAATCATGGGTTTATTTGAAACCCAGCCTCAGATTCAATGAAGCTCTAGGATGACAATCATGGGGGTCTTCAACAGTCCCTCAGCTGTTATAGCAACCCATCGTGATTGTGGGGCGGCTGATGTTGCGCTGTTAATGCTGCTGTCGGCAAGTGACACTGGCATTTAACAGATTAGTATTTGCAGGCTGAGGTGTTAAAAGCAGATCCCAGCTGTGACATGCAGCCATTATCAGCCGGGAATGGCAAGGGTTCATCCTGTCAGCCCGCTCCCAATTTACACCGTACATGTAGAGTGGATGTTGGGAAGGATTAATCTTGACCAAATCTCAACTCTATTTTCTGAAATGCAGCCCTAAACTTGCAGAATACCTCCACCATGCTTCACTGGTGCTGGCTGCCATTTTCTGCACCTTAGTTCCTCTGTTTTCTTTCTTGCGTTCTCTTGTTTACATGTCAAAATTGTATGACTTTTTAGCTGTTTTCCCATCAACACACTTCTGGACAGAATTCTATGAAGAGTAGATGGGTGTAATTGGGTCACACTGGTTGCTGCCAATTCTGAGGTGCAAGCTCTGCTGGATATCTTCCACTTTCAAAGAGAAATTAGGATTATGTCTTTCAGCTGCTTGCTTGGCAGACTACTTCACACACGGTCCTCAACGCTGAGAGACTCTATGTCACAAAAGTGAGTACACCCCTCACATTTTGTAAACATTTTATATCTTTTCATGGGACAACACTGAAGATATGACACATTTCATAGAATGGTAGAGTTGGAAGGGACCTCAAGGGCCATCAGGTCCAACCCCCTGTGAGTGAAGGCTTTCCTAAATCAGCCCAGCTATGTGTTTATCCAGTTTCCGCCTGAAGATTTCCATTGATGGAGAGCTGACACCCTCACTGCCCTGACTCTCAGAAAGTTTTTACTAATGTCTAATCTGAATCTCCTTTCTTTAAGTTTCATCCCATTGCTTCTTATACTTCCTTGTGCTAATGATGATAGGGTAGTTCCCTCTGCACTGTGACTACCTTTCAGATATTTGTATTAAAAAAAAAAAAAAGACCCACACATCCAACAAGTGTGAATAGGTGCTAGCTGAATAAACATAGTAACTATAAGATGCATACAGCTGCACACTAAAAAGCCAACAATGTATAAGGGAACTCTGGTACTGCATTACCGCTATATGAAAGTGAGATTTTTAGTTTATGTATTGGCCAATGCATGTAAACCTGGAAACCAATGGCAAGGTATATCTCAATAATCCAGGTACCTGACTGTATTCATAACCTTTATAGCAGAAGTCCTAGCTGCCCAAACATGGAGGTTAGTCCAAATAGTGGCATTTCAAGCTAGATTTTTTTTTTTGGGTCTAGCTGCCCAGACACGTTTAACCTAGATAGTGGCATTTAAGTTGGGTACCCGGATTATTGAGATTACCTTGCCGTTATACATAGTTGGCTTTTTAGTGTGCAGCTGTATGCATCTTATATTTCAGATATTTGTAGACCGCTATTAAGTCTCCTCCTAGCCTTCTCTTTTTCAAACTAAACATCCCTAGTTCTTTTAGCCGTTCTTAATATGACATGGTTTGCAGACCTTCTACCATATTGGTTGCTCTTCTCTGGACTTGCTCCAACATATCGGTCTTTCTTGAATTGACAGAGGTGTGACAGCCATGCACACCAATCCTTCAGATATAGCATCCACTTCTGCAATATCAGCCACTATTAATGTTCCTTCAGATATAGCATCCACATCAAATCCTGCTACCAATCATCCAGTTTCAGCAGACATCTCTTCATTGCCTGTTGCTAGTGACATTTTATAAGAGGAAATACCCAATTCTGTAACAGTAAAGGAGTTGTTTTTGTTTTTTAATCCAGGAACCAGATCCAGGGCTATGGAATATTAAGGATATTAACACAATTGATCACAGGATTTGTAGTCGACCCTCATGTCAGAATGATAGCAACCTTTCAAACTCGCATAAGTATATAAAAAAAAAAAAGGTAGTAATGAATATGAACGTGATCTGCAGAATGGTGAGTGTTTAAGACGTGAATGGCTACTATACTTACCATCCCACAGTAGTTTGTACTGCTGTATATGTCGCCTATTGTCCAAGAAAGAATCCCCCTTTGCTACATCATGGTTCAATGACTATAAGCTCAGCAATGTTATTGTAGAACATGAAAATGGACAAGAATGTCGAATGTGCATGACAGCATCTTTGATTAGGTATAAAGGAACGAGAAGTGTAGATTCTTTATTACTTGTGCAACATCACGCAGATCCAGAATATTGGCATAAAGACACATCTGGTTTCTTTAATTCACTTTTTTTTGCCGCAGACATTTGCCCTTTTGTGGAAGCAATCTGATTATTGAGTCAGCAAAAAATAGCAACTATTTAGTATACTAGAACTGCTGCGGGAATTTGATCTTTTATTTAAAAAGTACGGAAATCCTGGAAAAGGGAATCCATCATATTTTTGCTGCAAATGTATATGAGGAATTTTTTGATTTAGTGGGACAACAGGTTCTTTGTACTATTCAAAGAAGTAAAAGAGGCAAAGTATAATTCAGTAAGTGTAGATTACACTCCAGATATCTCACACAGATCAACTACCATTTACGGTCCGATAAAGGCTGTGAGCCTGTGGAACGGTTCTTGATGTTCACCACCATCTTTTCTCATAGAGCAAAGGATCAAACAGATACATGTGGATTTCCTTAATGAGAACAAACTTCCACTAGAAAACTACCATGGTCAGTCATAGGATAACGCCTCAAATATGTCAGGGTGATATAAAAGATTGCAGGCACAGATTCATCAACTTATGAATTTGCCATCAATGTCCCGTGTACTGGACCCAGGCTGAACTTGGAGGGAGTAAAAGCTGCACAGTGTTGTCTACTGACATTAAAATTTGTTGACTTTGTTCAGGATCTGTATTCAGTTTTTTCTGGGTCTACTCATTGCCTAAAGGCCCCGTCACACTAAGCAACATCGCTAGCAACATCGCTGCTAACGAACAACTTTTGTGACGTTGCTAGCGATGTTGCTGTGTGTGACATCCAGCAACAACCTGGCCCCTGCTGTGAGGTCGTTGGTTGTTGCTGAATGTCCTGGGCCATTTTTTAGTTGTTGCTGTCCCGCTGTGAAGCACAGATCGCTGTGTGTGACAGCGACAGAGCAACAACTAAATGTGCAGGTAGCAGGAGCCGGCTTCTGCGGATGCTGGTAACCAATGTAAACATCGGGTAACCAAGAAGCCCTGTCCTTGGTTACCCGATATTTACCTTTGTTACCAGCCTCCTCCGCTCTCACTGTCAGTGCCGGCTCCTGCTCTGTGCACATGTAGCTGCAGCACACATCGGGTTAATTAACCCGATGTGTGCTGTAACTAGGAGAGCAAGGAGCCAGCGCTAAGCATTGTGCGCTGCTCCCTGCTCTGTGCACATTTAGCTGCAGCACACATCGGGTTAATTAACCCGATGTGTGCTGTAACTAGGAGAGCAGGGAGCCAGCGCTCAGTGTGCGCTGCTCCCTGCTCTCTGCACGTGTAGCTCCATGCGGTGGTAACCAAGGTAAATATCGGGTTGGTTACCCGATATTTACCTTAGTTACCAAGCGCAGCATCTTCCACGCGGCGCTGGGGGCTTGTCACTGGTTGCTGGTGAGATCACCAGCAACTTGGGTAGCGACGCTCCAGCGATCCTTGCCAGGTCAGGTTGCTGGTGGGATCGCTGGAGCGTCGCAGTGTGACATCTCACCAGCAACCTCCTAGCAATTTACCAGCGATCCCTATCGTTGTTGGGATCGCTGCTAAGTTGCTTAGTGTGACTGGACCTTTAAGATGATTTCAATAGATTCCAGCACAGACATCAGTCAAGCGCCTGTTTACCACACAATGGTTAGCACATTTTGATGCTGATCATGATGTGTAATGGGGTTTTTAGAAAACAAAACATGCTATAGTCTCTCTATCATTTGACAATGAACAGCAAGTGAATACAACGTGTAAGGCAGGAGGATTGAGCGGAAAAAAACCCTAGAAACAATCTTTCAATACTTTTCGAAGGACATGCTGGAAAGAATGAACAACACAAGCAAGGCCCTGCAATCAAAGTATGTGAACATCCTTGTTGCCATGAATTTTCTTGAGTCTATGGAAACCTATCTTCAGGCAACTAGACACAAATGTAGTGAATATGAATTCAAAGCCAGGAGTGAGGGTCCAGATACAGATTACAGTGATGGAAAAACCCAGGAATGAAAACTAAGTGTGCGTCTTGGTAGATCCCATAATAAAAAATCAGCAAAATAAGAGGAACCACTTAGTAAAACTAAAACGTTCAAGGTGGAAACTTATTCACAGTTTGGAAATCTGTTTTCTTTCTTCAGCGAGTTGAAAATCATGGTTTCCGATGCACTAAAGAAAAAGTGTGAACATCTAACTAATATATATGACTTGAATTATTGCTTTTTAAATGAATGTGAGCCTCTCAAGCATTACATGGCTCAATGAAAATTGTGATGCTCTCCCTGCACTGTACAGAAAACTAATTTCAGACAATTTAAATCTGGATTCCTAAATGTTGAAATAGCACTCAGATTGTTGATGTGCATGATGGGGACCAACTGCACTGGAGAATGTTCCTATTCAAAACTCTGCTATGTAAATGCAATAGGGCAGCATCATTTGAATTGGGCTACGCTCATTTGCATGGAGAATGACATCCTTAAAGGGGTGGTTCACCCATTTTTTTTTTTTCCCCCAATGATTCTCACTTACCATTGTCTGCATCTTCTGCATTGGCTTCTGTTTCCATTTCTGGCACTGAGCGGCGCTATCCTGCACGCTCAGTGCCAGTCACATGACCCCCTGCATCCTCTGACGTCCCGGCATTTCCGGGCTCTCAAACTGGACGGGTACGTCACAGGATGCCGGCGCCACTCACAGTGATTGACTGGGCTGTGGGCGGTGACTACCTGACATCACAGCCCAGCATCGAGGGGAGGATCCGGAGGACGCCAGTGTGTGGAGCGGTGAAGGCAGAGCGTGCACTACCAGCATTCAGCTGTGGGAGGTACGGGGCGCCAGTGTGGAGTACAGGGGGGGTTTCCTCCACTGAAATCCCCCCTGTCACGCAAGTATGTGATCACACTGTCCACCCGCCCGCTGTGCTCAGCTGTCAGGAGAGCGGGCGGTGTCGGCAGTGTGATCATATACTCCCACCAGCAGCACAGGTGACCGGACGCGGAGTGAGTATGTGTGCGTATACACAGTGTGTGTGTGTGTATATATACAGTGTGTGAGTGTGTATGTGTGTGTATGTCATACTCACCTGTCTGCAGCCTCCCGGTGCCATGCCTGCTTCCAGCCCCTGTCTCGGTCCCGCCGCTTCGGCTGTGTGCAGTCTCCCCGGGGCACGCACGAAGCTTGCAGGACCTGGCCGTGGATCACCTGATGCAGTCACCTGACGCATCAGCTGATCGATTCTCGTGGTGTCGCTGGCTTTTTCGCGCCCGGCCGGCTATCAGCTGATCCTGCCGTCAGGGGACTTCATCAGCTGATTACCGGCAGCTGCTGCAGCGATCGGACGGGATCATACTCCTGTCCAATCGATCGCTGCAGGAGCTGCCGGTAATCATCACATAAGTGAGTATGTATTTATTTATTTATTTTTTTTTTTTGCACTGATGCATCAGCTGATTGTATAATCGGCTTTTATACAATCAGCTGATGTGTGATGTGATTCAAGCACTTGATCCTGACACATCATCTGATCGCTTTGCCTTCCAGCAAACCGATCAGATGATATTAGATCCGGATTGGACGGCGCGGGACCCTAACCCAGGATTACTGCGGAGGGGGGTTTATTTCAATAAAGATGGAGTCACTAATTGTGTTGTGTTTTATTTCTAATAAAAATATTTTTGTGTGTTGTGTTTGTGTTTTTTTTTTATCATTACTAGAAATTCATGGTGGCCATGTCTAATATTGGCGTGACACCATGAATTTCGGGCTTAGGGCTAGCTGATAATATACAGCTAGCCCTAACTCCATTATTACCCGGCTAGCCACCCGGCATCAGGGCAGCTGGAAGAGTTGGATACAGCGCCAGAAGATGGCGCTTCTATGAAAGCGCCATTTTCTGGGGTGGCTGCGGACTGCAATTCGCAGTGGGGGTGCCCAGAAAGCTTGGGCACCCTTCACTGTGGATTCCAATCCCCAGCTGCCTAGTTGTACCCGGCTGGACACCAAAATTAGGCGAAGCTCACGTCATTTTTTTTTTAAAATTATTTCATGAAATTCATGAAATAATTAAAAAAAAAGGGCTTCTCTATATTTTTGGTTCCCAGCCGGGTACAAATAGGCAGCTGGGGGTTGGGGGCAGCCCGTACCTGCCTGCTGTACCCGGCTAGCATACAAAAATATGGCGAAGCCCATGTCATTTTTTTTTCTTTTTGGGTAAAAAACTGCACACAGTCCTCGATGGAGGATGCTGAGCCTTGTAGTCCTGCACCTGCTGTCTGCTCTCATGCATACACTAGTGAATGGAGGATTCTGAGCCTTGTAGTTCTGCAGCTGCTGTCTGCTCTCCTGCATACACTAGTGAATGGAGGATGCTGAGCCTTGTAGTTCTGCAGCTGCTGTCTGCTCTCCTGCATACACTAGTGAATGGAGGATGCTGAGCCTTGTAGTTCTGCAGCTGCTGTCTGCTCTCCTGCATACACTAGTGAATGGAGGATGCTGAGCCTTGTAGTTCTGCAGCTGCTGTCTGCTCTCCTGCATACACTAGTGAATGGAGGATGCTGAGCCTTGTAGTTCTGCAGCTGCTGTCTGCTCTCCTGCATACAATGAACATTTTGAATAAGGAAATGACATCAGACCTTTTTTTTTTTCATCAACAATCTTTAATGGCATTGTGCACTGATTAAAAACGCAGCAAAAAACGCACCAAATCGCAGCAAAAATGTGACATGCAGCACCGCAGGTGACAGAGCAGAGCAAGTTGGTGACATGCTGTGCCCTGACACATAGTGTGCTGCATGTCACTGTATCCACTCTGGGACTTGTTGTGCAGGTGACCGGATGATACATGTCACTAACTGTCTCCACTGTGGTACTTGTTCTGCAGGTGAGAGTGTATACAGTTGGTACTATGCAGCAGAAATCACAGAGTGGAGACAGATAGTGACATTTAGCATCCGGTCACCTGCACAAGTCCCAGAGTGGATACAGTTAGTGACATGTAGCATCCGGTCACCTGCACAACAAGTCCCAGAGAGGAGACAGATAGTGACATGCAGCACACTATGTGTCAGAGCAGAGCATGTCACTGTCTCCACTCAGGGACTTGTTGTGCAGGTGACCGGATGCTACATGTCACTGCCTCCACTCTGGGACTTGTTGTGCAGGTGAACGGATGATACATGTCACTAACTTGCTCCACTCTGTGACTTTTGCTGCATTGTTCCAACTGTATACACTCTCACCTGAACAAGTCTCAGAGTGGGGCAGTTATTGACATGTATCATCTGGTCACCTGCACAACAAGTCCCACAGTGGAGACAGATAGTGCCATGCAGCATCCGGTCACCTGCACAACAAGTCCCAGAGTGGAGACAGATAGTGACATGCAGCACACTATGTGTCAGAGCAGAGCATGTCACTGTCTCCACTCAGGGACTTGTTGTGCAGGTGACCGGATGATACATGTCACTAACTGCACCACTCTGTGATTTCTGCTGCATAAAATAAATGAAAAATATGATATGTACTTGACTGGACTTTTTAATTATACCGGTGTATGAAAATATTAACTGTTTTAATCAATGTCAACTAAAAAAAAAATATTATTAGATAAACAGATAACATTATTAACAGTTAAAGGGGTATTCCCATGTCCAAGATCCACTACTACTATGTAGTAGATATAATAATAAGAATATTAGCAAATATATCGCATTATAAATGTAGTGTAGCTCTCGTGATAAGCAATGTCACTTACCTCATGGGCAGGGGCATTCCAACGGCCTAGGCATCAATGGCAACGAACAGTATCAACTTTCACTATATGATTGGTTGTAACCATGGATACCTTAGAGTTAATCACTTCCACATCAGGTAAGATACATGGCTAATCACGAGATGTATACTACGTTTCAAATTGCATATATTTGCTAATATTATTATTATAACACCTCATACATATTGAGATAGGATCTTGGTGATGGGAATACCCCAAAACTAAAACAGACAAAGGAAAACAGAGAAATGCTGGACAAGCCAATAGTCACTTCATTTGACTACGTACTTGTCTGTCCTCACAGCACTCACAATACACCAAGTGAGTATTTGACGTTACAGTAATGAACCTGTTATGCTACTGCAAGTCTGCTTTTTTCTAAGTTTCATCCACATTATGAATACACTATATCTGGCCACAAACTACATTTTGATAGAGCGTGGACCGCTAAAGTGAAGTGACCACGTGATTGCATGTATGCAAATTGCATATTTTTAATAACACCCTCTCCTCTCCCATCAACGGAAAATCCTCTGAGCAACCAGAGCACACAATGTGAGGATTTTTAAGTCTGCAGTAACATAGTGGAACATAGTACCAGGTGACTTGGATTTCAAGACCACACAACCACTTTAACTACAAACATTACCATGCTCTATCCAGGACTGTATGCTGGAGGGAGAGGCAGGGGGAGCAGAACTACAAGGCTCAGAATCCTCCATTCACTAGTGTATGCAGGAGAGCAGACAGCAGCTGCAGAACTACAAGGCTCAGCATCCTCCATTCACTAGTGTAAGCAGGAGAGAAGACAGCAGCTGCAGAACTACAAGGCTCAGCATACTCCATCCCGGACTGTATGCAGTTTTTTGCCCAAAAAAAAAAAAAAAAATGACGTGGGCTTCGCCGTATTTTGTATGCTAGCCGGGTACAGCAGGCAGGTACGGGCTGCCCCCAACCCCCAGCTGCCTATTTGTACCCGGCTGGGAACCAAAAATATAGAGAAGCCCTTTTTTTTTTTATTTCATGAATTTCATGAAATAATTTAAAAAAAAAAAAAAATGACGTGAGCTTCGCCTAATTTTGGTGTCCAGCCGGGTACAACTAGGCAGCTGGGGATTGGAATCCACAGTGAAGGGTGCCCAAGCTTTCTGGCCACCCCCACTGTGAATTGCAGTCCGCAGCCACCCCAGAAAATGGCGCTTTCATAGAAGCGCCATCTTCTGGCGCTGTATCCAACTCTTCCAGCTGCCCTGATGCCGGGTGGCTAGCCGGGTAATAATGGAGTTAGGGCTAGCTGTATATTATCAGCTAGCCCTAAGCCCGAAATTCATGGTGTCACGCCAATATTAGACATGGCCACCATGAATTTCTAGTAATGATAAAAAAAAAAAAAACACAACACACAAAAATATTTTTATTAGAAATAAAACACAACACAATTAGTGACTCCATCTTTATTGAAATAAACCCCCCTCCGCAGTAATCCTGGGTTAGGGTCCCGCGCCGTCCAATCCGGATCCAATATCATCTGATCGGTTTGCTGGAAGGCAAAGCGATCAGATGATGTGTCAGGTTAAAGGATGTGAATCACATCATACATCAGCTGATTGTATAAAAGCCGATTATACAATCAGCTGATGCATCAGTGCAAAAAAATAAAAAATAAAATAAATACATACTTATGTGATGATTACCGGCAGCTCCTGCAGCGATCGATTGGACAGGAGTATGATCCTGTCCCATCGCTGCAGGAGCTGCCGGTAATCAGCTGATGAAGTCCCCTGACGGCAGGATCAGCTGATAGCCGGCCGGGCGCGAAAAAGCCGGCGACACCACGAGAATCGATCAGCTGATGCGTCAGGTGATCCACGGCCAGGTCCTGCAAGCTTCGTGCGTGCCCCGGGGAGACTGCACACAGCCGAAGCGGCGGGACCGAGACAGGGGCTGGAAGCAGGCATGGCACCGGGAGGCTGCAGACAGGTGAGTATGACATACACACACACATACACACTCACACACTGTATATATACACACACACACACACACTGTATATACACACACATACACTGTATATACGCGCGCACACACACACACACACACACACTGTATATACGCACATACACTGTATATATGCGCACACATACACTGTATATACGCGCGCACACTTTCTTCCCCTGGCTGTGTAGAGCTGCTGCTGTCTCTGTGTAATTGATCTCAGTGCACATCCACTGGGAAGAGGCAGGGAGGAGGGTTTGGGTGGGAGCAGAGTGGGTGTATTAGACACAATGGGTGTGTTAGATAAGCCAGACACCGCCCTAGAGCCACAAAGAATTCTGGGACTTGTAGGAACTGAACACAGGAAGTTAGAGGAGAGATTAACCCCATCAGAGCTGGAGCCAGCAATGAGCATGTGCTGCTAGTGCACAATGAAAGGTAATTTTGCTGAAAAAACATAATAGATGTGTTGAGGGGCACATATTAGCAAGATTTATCAGAAAAAAAAAATCAGTTTTGGTAACTGGACAACTTCTTTAAGAACACTGGCTTCAATCCAACTATAAAAGCAATTCTCTGAAATGTTGCAAATGTTTGCTAGAATAGGAAGTTCATGCTTTCATACTGTACATCTAATCTGTCTGGCTTACTTTGTATTACTGTTTCTCAAGCCTTGTGTAGTGTTCAAATGTTTATCATGTTTAGTTGCTGCTGTACAGCATGCTTTTCATGTCTCAAACATTTATTTTGACACTTAAAAAAACTGGTATTAATTTCATCCACTATTTACTTTTTATTTCTGCGAGTTGTCATAGGGGCCCCAGCACACTGGCTTGGCCATGGGACCATAATGCTGTTAAAACCACTATATGCAGTTATCTTAACAACACAGGTTCCACTCAGAACAGGCCTTGCCATGGTCGACTAAAGAAGAGGAGATCACGTAATCAGCATCATATCTAGAGGTTGTCTTTTCAATATAGATGTATGAGTGCTGCCATCACTGCTACAGAGGTTAAAGCGGTGAGGGTGGGGGGTCAGCCTGTCAGTACTCAGCTTATACCACACATACTATATCAAAATGGCTTGCATTGCTGTTGTCCCAGAAGAAATCCTTTTCTAGAGATGATGCACGAGAAAGCCCGTGAACAGAAGACAAGCAGACTATGGACATGGACTACTGGAACCATGTCCTGTGGTCTGAGGAGACAAAAACTTTTTTTTTTTTTTTTTATTTAGCTGGTGTCAAGTTTGTGTCGCAGCATCACGGGCAGGAGTACAAAGAAAAGCGTTTCATGCCTACAGTCAAGCATGATGGGGAGTGTCATGGTTTGGGGCTGTATGAGTACTGCCAGCTCTGGGGAGCAACAGTTCATTAATGGAACCATGAATGCCAACATGTATTGTGCCACACTGAAGCATTCATGATCCCCTCCCTTCGTATTCCAACATAACAATACCAAGCGTGTCTCCAAGACTACCACTGTCTTACTAAAAGTGAGGGTGAAGGGCTGGACTGACCAAGCATGTCTCCAAACCTAAACCCTATTCAGCATCTTTGAAGCATCCTCAAACAGAAGGTTTCAAACATCCACAAGCTCAGTGATGTCATCATGGAGGCGTGGAAGAGGATTTCCAGTGACAACCTGTGAAGCTCTAGTAAACTCCATGCCCAAGAAAGTTAAGGTCTTGCTTAAAAATAATGGTGGCCACACAAAATATTACACTTTGGACACAATAAGGCTATTTTCATTTAGGGGTGTACTCAGTTTTGTTGTCAGCGGTTTAGACATTTATGATTGTGCGTTAATTATTTAGAAGGCACTCCAAATTTACAGTTATACAAGCTGTACACTAACTACTTTACATTGTATCAGTGTGATATCTTCAGTATTGTCCCTTAAAAAGATAAAAAACATTTTAAAAAATGTGAGGGGTGTACTCACTTTTGTGACATACTGAACCAAAAGCTGGATAACTATCATGCAATAACATTAGGGCTGTGTCTAATTAGTTCGTTTTCTTCTTCTGATACCAAACACTGCCAATATAATTTAAAACGATTTATAACATAGTGTATATACTGTATATGTGTAAAAGAATAGTGCTGGAAGAGCTCTGATCTCAACATCATCACCTCTGTGTGGGATGACCTCATGGCCACCTTCACATGTTAGTGTTTCCATACGTGTAACACTTTTTCAAGGATACCGCATGTACCCATTATAACCTATGGTAATGTTCACATGTCTATGTGAACACTTCTGATTTTTCCACCAGCACAGATGAAAAGGACCAATAGTCTATGGGTCTGTGTAAACACATCACACGCAACTCCTAACATTGAAAGTATGAGAAGCCTTGTCATTTCATTTTTTATTTTTTTTTTTTTTACTACACTGAGGCTATGTGCGCACGTTGCATATTTACATGCAGTTACGCTGCGATCTGCACCGCAGCGTAACTGCATGCGTCCTGCGTCCCCTGCATAATCTATGAAGATTATGCAGGAGCCGTTCGCACGTGGCGTATTAGAGCGCAGCGCTTCGGCTGCTGCCCGAAGCGCGCGTTCTAGGAATTGACATGTCACTTCTTTCCTGCGCTCTGCCTGCAGCCAGAGCGCATGGAATCGGCTTTTTTTTTTTCTTCCATTACGGATTGTTTCTGCAGCAATTGGAAGCGCACATGTGCTGTTCAAATCACTGCAGAAATTTCTGCAGGGACAGTACGCAACATGCGCACATAGCCTTACACAGATTTCTTCTGGCCAGCGGAGAATCCTGAGAACGCATGCGCAAAGATGCGTTCCACTACACTGCATACCATATTTCCGGGATGGCAAAAAGCAATCGGTAGCACCAGACGTGGTGTGTGCAATCTGAGGTGTGATAGTGTGTGTGCGTGTGATCTGATGTATGTGTCAGCCAGAAGCAGGGGAGGCAGCGAGAAGCATACTTGCAGTGAGCACCCACCAAATATCACAGGAGAACCTGGCAGCCCCACAGACACCCGGGCCACAAGCCACAGAAGAGCTGTAGCTAGTTCTACAGGATGTTTAGAATAATATTGCTGCTGCGTTCCTTGAAAACGGTGTACAAATGCACCTAGAAGAATTGATGCTGTTTTGAAGGTTAAGGCTGGGTAGACCAACTATAGATTTTATTTAGATTTTTCTTTTGGTCATTCACTTTGTTACACATAAATGCTTTAATTCATAGTCCAGACGTGTCAATTTATTGGATCCCAAACTGCCAAGCTTCCCTTCAGGCTATAATAAAATACAACTATCCAGGAGCATAAAGGTCATGCTCAAAGAAGGTGCGACTGTGGGGCCAACACTTTTTCTAGTTATGCATCCTTGGGTGCAACCATAGTTGAAAACTATTGCAGAGCAGACAACCGCCAGCTTAGGCTAGTTTCACACATCCGGCATTTTGCCGGATCCAGCACGCTCTAATACAGTGTAACACAGTACAATGGCATCGCGGCAACCTCCGGTCACATGACAGCATGTGACTGGAGGTTGCCACAATGCCATTGTACAATATTGTACTGGAGTATGCCGGATCCGGCAACGCGGCAAAATGCTGGATGTGTGAAACTAGCCTTACCTCACTTCACAGCCACAGGTTGCAGAATACACCAGGGTCACACACAGGTAATACAATAAAGTCACAGCATTACATCCGCTACAATTGTCTGATACAGCACCGCACAATTAGCTCTACCCTGATCCACTGTATCCTCACCTATCCCTTGTAGACCGAGTCTTCGCGGGCAGGGACCTCTATCCTCCTTTACCTGTCTGTGCCTTGTATTGTTTAGGAATATTGTACTTGTCCCTACTATGTATACCCCTTTCACATATAAAGTGCCATGGAATTGATGGCGCTATAATAATAAAGAAGGATTTTTGTGTACTCGCCGTAAAATCGCTTTCTCTGAGTCTTCATTGGGGGGCACAGGACCGTGGGTGTATGCTGTTGTGACTAGGAGGTTGACACTAAGTAGACAAAAAAGGTTAGCTCCTCCCTAGCAGTGTACACCCTGAGCCGGAGGCGGACTTAAATCAGTTTAGTGCACAAGCAGTAGGAGGAGAACAAAAACACAACCATACATAAGTCAAGGTAATAACTTCAAAGTAGCCGTGCGACCCAAGTCCAGGGAACACGGGCCACTGAGATAGACAGTCAATATGTAACAAAACAAGCAGGGTGGGTGCTGTGTCCCCCAATGAAGACTCAGAGAAAGATTTTACGGTGAGTACACAAAAATCCTTCTCTTTCGTTTCATTGGGGGACACAGGACCGTGGGACGTCCAAAAGCAGTCCCTGGGTGTGGAGCGGCAAGCCCCGCGGATAGGAAGGAAAACTGCCTCCCTCAGCGGGCTTACCCAAGAAGTGAATGTACCCGCCTTGTACAGGTGTGCTACTGCCACCTGCAAAAGCTATTTCCCAAGACTGGCCTCTGCCGATGCTTGGGTGTGAACCTGGTAGAAGTTGTTAAAGGAATGCAGACTAGACCAGGCGGCGGTGTTACGGACCTGGTCGGCCGACGTCTAATGCGTAAATCGGCCAAAAAGGTTCCCACTGCACTAGTAGAGTGCGCCTTTACTGCCCGTGGTGATCTGTCCTTTATCCAAGAGGCCTCGGAAATGGCGGAACGGATCCATCTGGCAATTGAGGCCCTGGGTACCAGCATGTCCCTTTTGGGTCCGGATGGGATAATGAAGAGCACGACTGTTTCACGGGAAGGTGCGGTCCTGTAGGCACAGAGTGTGAGGGCTCGCACCAGGTCTAGAGTATGGAAGACCTTCTTGAGGCTGTGAGAAGGACCAGGACCGGAGGACAGAGAAAAGAAACTCCTCATTTGACTGGAATGGCGAGACTGCCCTAGGCAGAAGGGAGGGAGCCGGCCCGAGCACGACCTTGTCCTGGAGACAATCCGAAAAGTACCGAAAGACCCTTTAGCTCTGACGTTCTTCGTAGAGAAGTGATGGCAACGAGGAACACCACTCTTCCACAACCGGTGAGAAGGAAGGCATCTCGAACAGTGCAAACGGCAGACCTTGAAGCAAATCCAGCCCTAGCATAAGATCCCACAGTTCTAGTGGCCAACGATACGGCGGAGCTGGATGGACAAATCCCTGAATGAAGGCCTTGATCCGTGGACGAGAAGCGAGAGACTTCTGAAACAGGATTGACAGAGCCGACACTTGGCTTTTTAACGTGTGGAGAATGTGAGACTCGCATCTAGACCTGCCTTGATGGGAGGGAGAAGAGATGCTGTGTTCTTCAGACCACCGAAGGAAGAACGCTCCCCGTGCGGTAGTGGATTCTCGCAGAAGATAGAAACCTGACTGTAATCATTGTCTGTATTAACTCTGTCGAAAAGCCTGCCTGAGGTATTACCCAGGATACAGTAGCCAGACTGTCAAATTTTAGGACCTCTGGGTTCCCGTAGGTGAGAAAGAGAGAGAAGGCTCTGCCAACAAGGAGCTGGACGGTCTGGAAGGTGTCCCGGGAGGACAGCGTGGGTCCTGAAGAAGTTCCGCGAACCATGCTAGTCTGGGCCCCTCTGGAGTCATTAGAATGGCTGGAAATCCTTCCACCCTGATGTTCTTAAGAACCTTCGGGATCAGGGGCCACAGTGGAAAGAAGTACGGGGGCTTGCACTGGGCCCACACGTCGACCCCTAGCGGCAGGTGGTCGTGGTAGCCCGCGATGAACCATGGAACCTGCCAGTCGAATCGGGAGGTCATTAGGACCACCTTCGGAGTCTTTTATCTGCCGCCAATCTGGTTGAGGCTTTCCCTGTTGAGGGACCATTTGCTTGAAGCGAGGACTACCTGCCAGGTAGGAGTCTTGAATGTCCAGCGATGTCAGAACCTCACCGACTTCAATGGATGTGAACACGGAGCGGAGAAACTCCATGTAAAATGCTCAAGGTCTCACGGACCTGCTAGAAAAACTCCGGGTCGAGGAGGGGGCGGACTGAGCCGACCCTCTTGGGGACCACAAGAGACTGCAATAAAAAACGCTGGAAAAGTTCTGATGGCGGGACTGTTGCCACAAGTCCAGAGTGGAGGAACGACCCCATGGAGGGGAGGAACACGCGCCCACGCACAGGAGACTCAGGAGGGCGAGAACGGAAAAAACGTCTTGTGGCAATGAATCGAATCTATTTCGTAGTCTGAGACTGATCTCTCTGACCTAGGATCTGCCTCTAATGGGAGGTAGATCTGCTGGAGGGGGACAGAAGCCCCCCCACTAGACTGGCGCAGCTGTCCGCAGACCGCAAGTCATTTGGAGAAGCGGCGCCGAGACCTGGAAGTGGACTTCGTGGACTAGTGGGGACGCGAACGCCAGGAGGGATTGGGCATAAAAGACGGGGCCCCCTTGTCCCTCCGAGGGGAGGATGTTTTTTGAGGATGAGGAGTTCCGGACGGCTTGGGCCGAAAATAGGGAAGAAGAGTACTCTCTTCTCCCGTAGCCTAGGAGATCAGTTGGACTAGCCTAGGTCCTAAAAGGCGCTCCCCTAAGACGGAGGGGAAGCCAGATCCACGTTCCAGGTCTTGAGCCTGAGGGCTCGGCGGATAGTTACACTGTTGCAGGGACCTGGGACGCTCCATTGGCAGGCGCCAGGGCTGCGTAGCGAAGGTACTCACCCGCGAGTGTGATCTGCGAAGAGATGTTAGCCAGTTCCGGAACGGCAGAGAAGGCACAGAGTCCCTGCGCAGCATGTCCGTCCAGGACATAGCGGCTTCGCAACCCAAACCAAGGCAAGGGCCAGGGAAAGGGAAGTTCCTGATGGCTCAAAGGCAGAGCGGGCCCACCTGTGAATGGTACGGTCTGTGGAGTCCCTGAGAGACGCACTGTTAGGAGTGAGAAGTCAGGCGGGAGCTGGCGGGCTGACCACAGGGAGTGTGCCCATTCTTCTCGGAGCCCTTCAGAGAAGGGATAATGTAAAATAATGGACTTATCGCCGGTACATATCGTGACTGGCTGTTGCCTGTGGTTGCTTCGTAACTCAGCGAACTCATGATCTCCACTGAATGCGTTATGGACTCGCCTCATCCGCTGAAAGGGGACATGGGTGCTCTGAAAAGAGACGGGATCTACCTGTATCCTCAGAGACTGATTCACCGCTTCTACCAGGCTACCCACCATGCGCCGAACATCAGCCGCTTGTACGGAATCCAGCAGAGGTGCTGCATCTGAATCATCACCCGGGAGGTCGGAGGACTCCAGGAAGGAGTGGTAGTCTGGACCTGGGGATGAGAGTGAAGCCTGGGAAGGCGCTGAAGAAGAGACCTGGCGGGTCCGCTTCCGAGTAGCAGAGGACCGTGGGCCGGAGCTCACTTCCTACTGAGGAGACTGCGCTAGGCCTGTGGAGGGCTGAACGTGCGACGGCAGGCGACGCAGAGCTTTGCGCGATGGTCCGAGAAACCTCAGAGAGGGAACCTACGGACTGAGACAGGGACTCCCAACTAGTCGGGAGGGGGTGGAACGCAGGGCCCTGCAGGATCGACGACTGCGCGGCGGCATCTGAGGCATCGGGAGAGGAGTCCTGTGGATGCTACGGGTCTGCAGAGCAGCCAGCGCATAGCTGGACATCCTGACCTAGGAGAACTACACCAAGGCACGGGAAACTGTTTGGGTCGGGCGGAGCAGGATTATGCAAAGGTACTCTCTCTGGGACTGCTAGGCCGGAGACAGGAGAACGACTAAACTGTCGCTCATACATGAGGGCAATCTCCATAGGAGCAAATCGTACCCAGATCCTGTGTGCTGCCTACCAGTCGAGAGAGAGGGATCCCGGTCACGCCGGAGCCAGGGCAATCAGGGCGCTGCTGTGTCATTGTTAGGAAAAGACAGGGTTGAGGCCCCACAGATATATGATCTAAAGGGGTTGTCTGGTACTAAGCATATCTACTTGTTTGCTAGAAGAAAAAACAAAAAGCCAGCACCAAATGTGCACTTCAGCACTAAAAATTCCAAACTGTACTTATTATAAAACTTCATGCAGCATTTGCTTGGACCTGTCCCACCCACAGCCATGACTCAGTCATGGGTACGAGATCGAAATAGACCAGGTGAGTGCTGCTAAGAGCAGTTCTACTATTCATATGTGAGACCGTATGGCACATTTTATAAAAATATTTTAGTGTAGGACTGCCTCAAATGAGATTTGCCGTGACGTGGCAAGGCAGCTCAAGAAATTGCAATTTTTTGCCAAAAATCTCAAAATTTTTATAATAAGTACAGTTTGGAATTTTTAGTGCTGAAGTGCACATTTAGTGCTGGCTTTTTGTTTTTCTTCATTGTATGCTAGAAGCAGTAGCCTTCCCCTGAGGGCGTTCCTGGTAATACAGTTCCTGTCAGATTCTGTCTATTTAAAAAAAGAGAATTTTGTTTACTTACCGTAAATTCTTTTTCTTATAGTTCCGACATGGGAGACCCAGACCATGGGGTGTATAGCTTCTGCCTCCGGAGGACACACAAAGTACTACACTAAAAGTGTAGCTCCTCCCTCCGAGCATACACACCCCCCGGATGACAAATCCAACCAGTTTAGTGCAAAAGCTGAAGGAGGACATCCACCCATAAGTAGAGATAGAGTAAAATCCGGAATAACCGGAACCTCTGTCTACAACAACAGCCGGTGAAAAACACACGGAACAAGAAAACTGCCAACAGGCAACAGGGAGGGTGCTGGGTCTCCCATGTCGGAACTATAAGAAAAAGAATTTACGGTAAGTAAACAAAATTCTCTTTTTCTTCATCGTTCCTTATGGGAGACCCAGACCATGGGACGTCTCAAAGCAGTCCATGGGTGGGAAATAAACAGAAACTGAGAAGTAGGCAAAACCTAACTTCACAAATGGGCGACAGCCGCCCGAAGGATG
Source organism: Anomaloglossus baeobatrachus (assembly GCF_048569485.1). Lineage (NCBI taxonomy): Eukaryota > Metazoa > Chordata > Amphibia > Anura > Aromobatidae > Anomaloglossus > Anomaloglossus baeobatrachus. The sequence goes on along the minus strand of NC_134354.1, from coordinate 476,982,351 downwards.
CGTCTGCCCAAGCTCGCATCTGCCGAAGCATGAGCATGCACTTGGTAGTGCTTCGAAAAGGTGTGCAGACTAGACCAAGTGGCAGCCTGACAGACCTGCTGAGCCATAGCCTGGTGCCTGAAAGCCCAAGAGGCACCGACAGCTCTGGTCGAGTGCGCCTTGAACCCCGGCGGGGGAGGCACCTGAGAACATTGGTAGGCATCTGATAACGCCGACCTAATCCAACGAGCTAGGGTCGGTTTAGAAGCCGAGAGACCCTTGCGCTGATCTGTGGTCAGCACAAAAAGAGAGGTGCACCACCTAAGAACGGCGGTGCGTGACACATAGATCCGGAGCGTCCGCACCAAATCTAAAGCATGCAACGCTTTCTCAAAGCGATGCACAGGGCCCGAACAAAAGGGAAGACAATGAAATGTCCTGGTTAAGGTGGAAAGGAGACACCACCTTAGGGAGAAAACCCCGGAGTCGGACGGAGAACCACCTTGTTTTGGTGAAAAAAACAAAAAGGGTGACTCCGAAGAGAGCACAGTCAAATCAGAGACTCTCTTGAGAGAAGTTATGCCCACCAGAAAGGCCACTTTCTGTGAAAGACGAAACAACGAAACCTCCCTAAGAGGCTCAAAGGGGGGTTTCAGTAAGACCGTGAGGACCAGATTAAGGTCCCAGGGATCCAGAGGCCGCCGGTAAGGCGGAATGATGTAAGATGCGCCCTGCATGAAGGTGCGCACCTGGGCCAGTCGGGCGATACGCCGCTGGAACAACACTGATAGAGCCGAGACCTGTCCCTTGAGGGAATTGAGGGAGAGTCCTAGCTGCAGACCGGACTGTAGAAAGGACAGGATGGTCGGCAAGGAAAAAGGCCAAGGAGCATGGCCGGAAGAGCGACACCAGGACAGGAAAATTCTGCAAGTCCTGTGGTAAATCCTGGCCGAGGAAGACTTCCGAGCCTGAGTTATAGTGGAGATGACCTCGGAAGAAATGCCTGAAGCCGTAAGGATCCAGGACCCAAGAGTCACGCCGTCAATCTGAGAGCCACAGAATTCTGGCGGAAAAACGGACCTTGTGAGAGAAGGTCTGGGCAGTCCGGGAGATGCCACGGCACCTCTACGGACAGACGGAGCAGGTCTGGGAACCAAGCTCGCTTGGGCCAGTCTGGGGTGATGAGTATGACCCGACGGCCCTCCATTCTGATCTTGCGCAGGACTCTGGGCAAGAGGGGAAAAACACGTAGGTCAGACGGAACTGGGACCAATCCTGAACCAGCGCGTCCGCCGCCAAGGCCTGAGGATCGTGGGAGCGAGCCACGTAAACCGGGACCTTGTTGTTGTGCCGGGATGCCATTAGATAACTTCCGGAGTGCCCCACTTGCGGCAGATTGACCGGAACACTGCCGGACGCAGGTCCCACTCGCCGCTGTCCACGGTTTGACGGCTGAGATAATCTGCCTCCCAGTGTTCTACGCCTGGGATGTGGACTGCGGAATGCGTTGAATTTCCAACAGGGCTAGGCGGCTGCGATTCCCCCCCTGGTGATTGATGTAGGCAACTGCTGTCGCGTTGTCTGACTGCACTCGAATGTGCTTGCCCACCGACAGGTGGTGAAAAGCTACGAGAGTTAGGAGCACAGCTCTGATTTCCAGCACATTGATCAAGAGGGCTGATTCGGACGGAGTCCAAGTGCCCTGTGCTCGGTGGTGGAGAAACACTGCTCCCCAGCCGGATAGACTGGCATCCGTGGTGAGAATTACCCGGGACGGGGCCAGAAAGGAGCGTCCCCGGAACAGAGAGAGGGGCCTAAGCCACCACTAAAGAGAGCTCCTAGTCTGTGGCGACAGAGTCACAAGCCTGTGCAAGGAGGAAGTCCGCTTGTCCCAACAGCGGAGAATGTCCAGCTGCAGGGGACGCAGATGGAACTGGCAAAGGGAACCGCTTCCATTGATGCCACCATCTGACCCAGCACCTGCATGAGGTGCCTGATGGAATGACGGGGGAGCCTCAGCAGAGAGCGAACCGCCAGATGAAGGGACTGCTGTTTGACTAAGGGCAGCTTCACAAGTGCCAGCAGAGTCTCGAATTACATCCCTAGGTACGTAAGTTCCTGGGTCGGGGTCAGAGTGGACTTGTAGCGAGAGTGAGCGCGACACTCCGCTGACAGTCTGCACTGGATGAAGCCTTAACTAGAAGGTCGTCCCGGAAAGGAATCACTGCCAACCCCTGGAGGTGCAGAACCGCAACCACTGCTGCCGTGTGAATACAGAGAGGGGCCGTGGCTAACCCGAAGGGGAGAGCCACGAATTGGAAATGTCCCTCTCCGATTACCAAACGTAGCCAACGCTGGTGTGAAACTGCGATTGGCACATGCAGATAGCATCCATCGACATCAGAGATGTCTAAGAAATCTCCTAGGGTCATTGACTGATCGCAGAGACTCCATGCAAAAAAAAAAAAAAAAAACCGCACCTGAACATGCTTGTTGAGAAGCTTGAGATCCAGGTCGGAAGGCACCGTCCTTTTCGGGGACTAGGAAGAGATTTGAGTAGAAATCTCAGAACCGTTCCCAGTCGGGAACTGGTACAATTACTCCATTGGCCTGCAAGAATGCCACGGCCTGTGAGAAGGCGGCGGCCTTGGAGCAGGGGGGAGGTGACAGAAAAAAAATCTGTTTGGCGGGCTGGATAGAATTCCATTCTGTAGCCGTGGGGATGGTATCCCATACCCACTGATCGAAGACGTGTTGGAACCACACGTCGCCCAAGCTTAAATTATCATCGGCTCTGTATCTTCGGGGCGGCCGGGACTCGAACTCGTGGAGCTGTGAGTTCATTGTTTCAGAGGCAGCAGCTTTACCACTGAGCTACTGCCTCTATTTGGGAGAGCCTGCCACCGACCAAGGCCGTTACTGGCGCGGCCAGATAATCAAGAGGAGGCTGCCTTGGAGGCAGCAGCTCCTGCGGACTTCTGAGGACGCGGCTTCATGCGCCAGTTGGTTTACGGACCCTGGCTGAGTTAGTGTACGAGGCCTAGGGCTTAGAGGACGACCAGTTAGAGGGACGAAAGGAACGAAACCTCGACTGGTTCCTGCCCTGGGGGTTTGTGGCATGGAAGTACTGTTCCTGCCAAAAGCTTCCTTAATAATTTCATCCAGCTGTTCCCGAATAGACTGGTCCCAGCAAAAGGGAGCCCAGCAAGGAACTTCGTAAGAAGCATCTGCCTTCCACTCTCGAAGCCACAGGAGCCTGCGGATAGCGAGGGAAGTAGCCGAGGCCACCGCAGTGTGGTGACAGTCTCCAGCATGGCAGACATGGCATAGGATGAAAAGACTAAAGCCTGGAAGTTAAGGCAACCATTTCAGGCATAGAGTCCCTGGTGAGGGAATGCATCTCCTCCAGAGAAGCAGAGATGGCTTTGAGAGGCCGCACTGCTGCAAAAGATGGGGAGAACGAGGCCCCTGCCGCCTCATATTTAGGTTTGGCCAGAAGGTCAACCTGGCGGACAGTGGAATCCTTAGAGAGGTGCCGTCAGCCTCTGATACAACTGTCCGGGCTGAAAGTCTAGACACCGGAGGGTCCACCCTTGGTGAATGAGCCCACTCCTTGACCACCTCTGGTGGAAGGGGAAAACAGTCATGAGAACCACGCTTTGGGAAGCGTCTGTCAGGACGGGCTCTGGGCCTGGTCACAGTGGCTGAAAAACTGGAGTGGTTAAGGAACACACTCCTTGTTCTCTTAAGGTATACTGATGCTTTTCTGCCAGAGGGGGATGCTCCCCTGATACAGGCGGATTGAGGTCCAGTACAAATATAATGGACGCAATCAAATCATTAGCATCTGCGTCACCTTCGGACAGATCAATGGTACATGAAGTAGCGTCCGAGCCCCTAGTAAAGGCATCCTCCTCGTCCTGCAAGTCAGCTCGTGAATCAGAGCCGTGGGACGAGGAAGGAAGGGGAACCTGCGTCTCCGTTTTAGGAGGACGGGGTCTGAGACCAGATGAAGAATCCTCTGTGAGCCTTGCTGAGCAAGCCGTAGCAGCAGAAGCGCCCTGAGAAGGGGGCTGATGCATGCTCAGCAGAGTCCGGGACAGCTGTCCCCTGGAGAGAGGGATTATACTCAAACCGGGGGTTCAGCCACCAGAGCCGGAACAGCTGGAGGGACCACTGATGAGCTTCCAGGCTGATGTTAGAGCAAGCATCACAATGTGGTTATGTGCTCGGTACAGGCAGTACGAGTCTACATGCAGTGCATAGTAAGAACAGCCTTGCAGCCTTGCTCTGATGTGAGACATGCTGCAGAAGTGGGGGCTCTGTCCAGAATGACCCCCAGCAGAGAAGAAGCATCTGCCTTCCACTCTCTGTATAAGCAACTGCACAACCGGAGGTTGTGATTTGCCAGACTGTTTAACATAGAGACATCTCTGTGCCCTCCAGATCCCCCAGCCCAGGCCCCCATTTGTCACAATGTGGTATGCAGCATTGAGAACGCTGATAAAATGGCGCCGGAGCGAGGAGAGGGGGCGGGGCCTACTCTGAGAGCGGGCTCCGGAGGGCAAATGAGGTATACAGGGGAGGGAATCTTTCCTCAGTGAGGAGTGTCCGCTCCCTGAGCTGAACGGCCGCTGGGCGGAGCCGCACTGTCCCTCTGCATGACTGACATGCAGGGGCACTGAAACCGAAAGTAGGCCGCAACTGAAGCCGGGGCCTCGATTTTTACATGCGGCCGACGAGCAGGCACCCTCGGCGCGGTTCTCAGGAAAAACCCAGAGAACCGGCCGGAAATCACAGCAAAGTTAACAAACACACTCCCCCCTCAATAAATGTACAAGGGACCCCTGAATAACGTCTCAATACTTCGCTTATGAGACGCAGGGCCATGTCCCTGGGGGGGGGGTAAACGCTCCGTCCGGCAGGATCCTGACAGGGTTGCGGATGGAGTCCGGTCTCCTGCAAGCAGAGAGAACCGTGATGGCTCCCACTTCAAGCCAGAGCCCCAGGGGATGGTGAAGGAGCGCGGCATGTAAGGCTCCAGCCTTGTAAAGTCAACCTTAACAGCACCGCCGACACAGTGGGGTGAGAAGGGACATGCCGGGAGTCCAGACTGGACCCGCTTTTCTTCCAAATCTTTGAAATCAAAAAATTAAAAATCAAAAATCAGAAAATGCATGTGTGTGTGTGACCTCCTGAACACAAAGCATTGAACTGGTTGGATTTGTCATCCGGGGGGTGTATATGCTCGGAGGGAGGAGCTACACTTTTAGTGTAGTACTTTGTGTGTCCTCCGGAGGCAGAAGCTATACACCCCATGGTCTGGGTCTCCCATAAGGAACGATGAAGAAATATGAGAGAATCAAGAAACCAACATTAGGGCAATTAAATCCTAATGATACCCAGAGACCTGCAGAATCCAATAGGAGGCGGCATCTTGGCCGACGCACCGCAGAACGGTGCTATAGACATGCTGAAAGTGAATCATGAAATTTTTTTTTTTTTTTTCTAAATTGTAGAAAAAAATTCTGGGGTTAAAAACCACATGAAACAGATTTTTCACCTAATTTGTGAATTCTACATGTATTATATTGTGAGTTGTCATACATCAGCAGTCCATTCACATGAAATCGATCTTGTGTGATTAGAGATCTTTTACACTCTGCATGCAACCACATAACTGACAGATTACAGCTAATCTGCCTGTGTGAGCAAAATGGCGATGGGAAGCTGGAGTTGGCTGGGGGAGGGGCCGTGTGAGGGTGGGAAACAGGGCATCCACCGCCCACACTGTGATGCCTGGAGGCTGAGCAGTGGGCGGAGTCGGGGGCAGAACAGCCGGCCAGCCAATAGCGCTGCAGCAGGGGGCGTGGCTGGGACGCAGGAAGACTAGGCCGAGACCAGGGCCTAAATTTTCAGCCGCCCGAGGGGGAGAAGGTAGGGGAAGACTGTCCTACCTGACATCTGCGGCGCCGCTCCAGGGATGGTCCGGTGTGCAGGCAGAGGGCTCTGCACTTACCTGTGTGCAGCGCACACCTGAAGGTAAGGCTGTGGGCTCCAGGGACGCGTGGAGAGGCGTCCAGAGAGGTGGACGCCGGGTGGGGGTAGAAAAACTCCCCTGCGATTGTAGGCAGCAATGCGGGCCCCATCCGAGATGAAAACGCTGCGGGGGTCCAGCCTCTGTAGTTTGTCCCTGTACGCCCTTTGGGGTGATACCGCAGGGCGGATCAGGGGTGCCCATGTAGGATCTGCCCCACATGCAAACCCGGGAGTGGTACCACGGGAATGGACGGGGGGAGAGGGCCCGACATCTCAAACCACTGCGACCCTGGGGAGTGGTACCACAGGGCTGGAGGGAATGAGGGCGAAAATAGGCGACACCTGCAGAAACAGAGAAGCAGGAGAATGAGAGCGATGAGCGTCGCCGAGAAAAAATGAAAAAAATACGCAAGAAAAATGTGGCTGAGGGGGGCTGAGAGAGCCCACATGAGCCTCCTACGACACTAAGCAAAAACTGATTTAAGTCCGCCTCTGGCTCAGGGTGTACACTGCCAGGGAGGAGCTAACCTTTTTTGTCTACTTAGTGTCAGCCTCCTAGTCACAGCAGCATACACCCCACGGTCCTGTGTCCCCCAATGAAACGAAAGAGAAATAATAATAATGGGTGATGCATAGTCTCTCAACCTAGGAACTGGCACAGATCAGGGTTTTAAAAAAAAATTTTTTTTCTATATTTATACTATGTGAGGAGCACTGAGAGCAGGCAGACTGCAATGGCACAATGTGGAGATTACATCTAGACAGGAGTCACAGAGGAGAAATGACCATTATATTAGGGCCAGGAAGCGGAACATAACCACAGTATATGTTGACATAATAGGTGGACAAGACTACTGTATGGGTGCAATATTAGGGTCAATTTATTGGAAGTGAGAGAGTACCTAAGTAAACATCGCTATTGTATTTTAATTATTATTTATAAAAAAAAAAACACAAACCTCTCACTATTGAATTGGGATAAAACATGAAAGCAATTGGGCATGTGCTATGTTTTGCGGAGAAAAGTCCAGGATAAAAAGTAAAAGTTAGTGGTATACAACAGATGAAATAAGCTAAATAGAAAACTTAATTGGTGAGTATCTAGTATCTGTAGTGTATATACCAATACCCTGCCAGTCACTAACAGGCAATTCATTGAGCACAAAACCATAATTCTGTTAAGAACCGCGCCACAGGGTGGGCTCTCCCTAATACAAAAAAGGATGGAGTACTCCTGAAGAATACTGATACAAAAGGGGGATTAGAGCAATCAATAAAAAGGTAAATAAAAATAATGTGTGTCTTTATTGAACATAATTAAAACAGCATAAAATAGTAACTAAATCACCATGTGTGACAAGGCCCGAAAAAGGAGGAAAACCTATTTATGTTTTAATTACGTTCAATAAAGACACTTTATTGCTACCTTGTTTGGTTGTTCCATTCCCCCTTGCTTTGTGTCATTATTCAGTCATTGTATGGGAGTAATATCAGTGAGAGCACTGTGGCTTGTATGAGTATAGTGTTATTATATGGTCAGATTTGTCACTTTTAGGTATTATTGGAAATAGTCTTGGTAGAGTGGTTTTGCCAAGTAACAGAATAGTGGTAATTAAGGATGAGAGTGCTCTTAAGAAGCATTTTGATGCTCGGACGGGCTCAAGTTGTGTAAGGAGTATAATGTAAGTCAATGGGGAACGCAAACATTTTTCTGGAAAATCTTCAGAAAAGAATGTTCAAGTCCTCCATTGACTTCCATTATACTCTGTATACAACTCGAGCCCGTCCGAGTGTCAAAATGCTTCTTACGAGTACAGAGCACCTGAGCTTGGCAGTGCTCACTCATCACTAGTGATGGTATTCAGACACTATGGGTTGGTAACATGGTCATAGTGTGGCAGCATTATTTGGCTCTTGTATGTGGTAATATTGGTCTTGAGTTATTGAACTTTACCAAATAACATGTTAATGAGCAATTATACGATGCCATTATTTTGAAGTGCTACTTTGAAAGTTAGCACACCTGGAAGAAAGACATGAATCGCACATCCCAAAATCATACTTTAAGGCAAAACTTAAATACCTGAACATGAGGTTCTTGGATTAACATTCTGATCAGACTGTATGAAGCCCACTGCCACATTACGGAGAACCTCTGAGTGGGTCCCTAATCTATGCCTCAAAAGTGCGGCACCGTACTTCGAAAGTTATCCTATGGCTTTTTTTATTTTAAATTTACCCCATGGGGAGGCGGGTCTAAGGAGACTTTCACCGTCTGGGTTTACGCAGCTGAGCAACATGATGGTAGTGGGAGGCCAAAGTCCAACTTTTATCTTGAAGCTCATTGGACTCTAGTTAAGCCACTGCTACTGATTGTGTCCTTCAGAATATATCTACATGATTTATATAAATATGTATTCTAAAGCTACTACACAGTTTTAAAAAACTATAAAATGTAACTGTACCAGAGGCCCATGTGCACTTTTACAAGTGGGCTGCATAGCCACAATGTTTTTTGTTTGTTTTTTTTAATGTCACACAATTACATCTCATTTTGGCCACGATTTCAACAAAGCTGTATAGTACAATAATTTGGTAAGGGTCAGACTAGGAACGTTGGTTACCTGTATGAATCTCCTGTAACATTTCTCAGATATCGCTCTTTTTTCTGGAGAATCTGGAGGGGATATACCTCTATGACTAGTCATTCTAATCACCTAGTGATGCCCACCATATTACAGTATATTTTCTCTGAAAACGCTGCAGTTTTCAAAGTTACATATATACAGCTATAAAATACAGCCAGTCTGTGATTCATGCTGCCCATGGTAAGGAAGCAAGAATCAGCTGACTGGTTCCCTTACACTTCAAAAATAAAGTGTGTTGGATAATGCTAGGGAGAACAGCTAGTACATGAACCACTATTGAATGAACCAAAAAAGTAGATAAAACTCAATCTATAGGCCAAAAGCTCTTTTAGTTTCCTACTATTTTCCAGGATATTTGTATAACTTAAAAAGGAGCTTTCTACAGATTTACAAGTATGAAATGTGAGAACATAAATATAAATGGCGAGTTTGTAACAGTTCTGCTATTACAACATGGTACTCCATAGTGGTTACAGATGGAGTACTAGAAGTTGAAGGCCACTATTAATAAAATTGACATCACACATTTTTAAAACATCCATACACTAATAGAGCAAGACCTTAATGTAATATAATAATCACTAGTACTTTGGGCATACTCTTCCAAGGGCTTGACTACTACTAAACGCAGAACCACATGTGGTAATACTCAGCATATGTATTAGACAAAGCACTTGTTCACTTTAGCCAATAACTAAAGTTCCATATTAGAAAGGCTTGGAGAGAAAGGAAAAAAACCAAAACATTCCCAGTTTTTATACAAAATTCTTCTTTCACCTGGAACCAATGTGTTAAAAAAAATGGAGATAATTCAATAACTAAGCATAATATGTACAATAATGGATCCAGAAATTCATAAACTTGCAGTCCATATATTTTCTTATTGCCACTTTCTCAATAAAAAAAGGAGAGCCTCGTGATTAAATACATATGGAAATCCTCTGGCGCTAAAAGGTCACATGGTTTTTGATAGCATTTATTTGTTTCACCATTTTTTGAATATGTTCGTACCTATGAAAAATAAACAAAAAAAACACAGTAAGTACAGTACAAAGAAAACTAAAATACTAGAATAATCCGTGTAGCTGTGAGTACAACTTAACCGCTAATAGTCTGTACATATAAACCCACTGGTAAATATATTGCAGCATTCATTCTGCACCCATCTTGAATTAGTATATCTTAGAGTATATTCACATGTGGTAGATATTGGTGCGACTAAGTCTGCAACATATATCTCAATAGGATTTGTATTCAGCATATGGACAGATGGTCGCAAGCTATTCAGATGTATGGGAAAGAAATAAATCAAGAATCTAATGACAGAATGGAGAAGTCAGCAATAGAGATGAGCAAACCCAAGGTTTGGTGTTCAATGTTAGTACTGAACACAGACTACACAAAAAAAAAAAAAAATATGGAAAGAGGCCGCTCACTGAAATGACCTGTTTATGGCTGGCTGCATGTGGACAGAGCCCCAAATTGCCCAATTAGGGACTTCCATTGGGGTTCAAGTCAAGTCCGGGTCCCAAACCAAACTTCATCTAAAGTCCGTCTGAACCCGTCGAACGGAACTTCAACAGGAGCGCTCATCTCTACTCAGCAGCCGTTCTCTGGCCACCTCAGGGAAGAGAGAACTTGTTTGTTTTATTTTAAATCACACAGCTCTGAGCCACATGAGCTTTAGTTAATATCTATTGGAAAACCCTTCTCAGCCATGTGCAAAAAAACATCTTTTTGAGGTGGATTTTGCCTGAAAAAGTACTACAAAAAAAAAGAAGAAAAACAATGATCAAAATGAACATCATGAACAGAATAGACAAACTGTTCTGACTCGCGTAATTTCTTTTAACCGCTTCAGTGTTCGAAAACATTGAAGTAATAAAAAGTTGTAACATGTTCATTCTTCTTGAAGGTACGAGGGGCTGCTGATAAGTCTTTGTGATCTTTTTTGTTTCTATGGTAATGAATGTTACATCACACGAAAGCCTTGTGTGTTTAATATAGGTTTTCAAAGTTTTGTGTGTTGCTTATGGCAACAGTGTTCTACGCACGTGGGAAAACAAAATGGCAGAGTCTAATGCGATATTCACAGCAACTGAGAGCAGAGGAGTGATAAAATTCTTGTTTCTGCAAGGAAAGTCTGCATAAAATATTCATGGTGATAGGTCTCAGACATAGATCAATGCCCTTCATATTCCACAGTTAAGAACTGGGTTGCCAAATGAAAAACGGGCCACTTCGGCACCAATGATGAGGAACGTCCTGAACGACAGAGTGGTTGTTGTTCCGGAGATAGTCGATGCTGTACACATCCTCATACTGGAGAATCGATGAATTTCAGCTAAAGCAATAGCAGACATCATGGGGATTTTCCCATGAACGTGTTTGTGTCATTATCCATTATACGTGTTTGTTTATTTAAATGTCTTTTTATTATGCCATGCCTCTGCTCTGTTTGTGTATATATTGGTGTCTTTTCAGATATTTTGTCATACTATGCCTGAGGAAGAGACCTGAGAAGTCTCGAAAGCTTGCTTTGTAACATCTTGTTATTTTATTTTAGCCAGCCATTAAAAGGTATCACAACTAGAGATGAGCGAACCGGTCCCGGTTCGGCTCGAGGTCGGCTCGCCGAACGGAAGTCCCGTTCGAGTTCGGCTCGTCGAACGTTCGACGAACCGAACTCGAACTGCATAGGAAACAATGGCAGGCAATCACAAACACATAAAAACACCTAGAAAACACCCTCAAAGGTGTCCTAAAGGTGACAAACAACTCACAACACAACACAAACACATGGGAAAGTGACAAGGACATATACTCATGCGAAAACAAAAGAGCAGGACAAGGAAAAAGAGGAGACACAGATATAGATATGGCACGCCCTTCTAAAATCATGTAAAACACCGCAAGGTGACTCCAAGCGGAGTCTCCCTTTTTTTCCAAAAATTGTGCCCCACACACACCCACCCATTCAGTGGCAGCACTTGTGCCCTAGTTGTGCACTTCACAGCTAGATATGCATCAAGCACATTCAAAAATACGGCCTAATTAACCGTCCCCAGGATGACACCAGGGTAGGTAGCAAAGTCTTTCCTGATCCCAGCTCTGTTCATCTTGGCTTCTTTTAAAAACACAGCAAGCAAGGGTGACTCCAAGCGGAGTCTCCCTTTTGTTCCAAAAATTGTGCCCCACACAGACACCCCATCAGTGGCAGCACTTGTGCCCTAGTTGCAAACAGGATGTTTTGATTTGCATCAAGCACATTCCAAATCCACAAGCATTTACTCTCCCCAGGATGACACAGGGGTAGTAAATTCCTTCTGGATCCATGACTTGTTCATTTTGATGAACGTCAGTCTGTCCACATTGTCACTGGACAGACGCGTGCGCTTATCTGTCAGCACACACCCAGCAGCACTGAAGACACGTTCAGAGACAACGCTGGCAGCTGGACACGACAAAATCTCCAAGGCGTAACTGGAGAGCTCTGGCCATTTTTCTAGATTTGAAGCCCAAAAGGAGCAAGGCTCCATTTGCAAAGTCATGGCATCGATGTTCATTTGGAGATACTCCTGTATCATCCTCTCCAGCCGTTGACTATGTGTCAGACTTGTTGTCTCTGGTGGCCTTGCAAAAGAGGGTCTAAAAAAATTATGAAAAGATTCCATAAAATTGCTGTTACCAGCACCAGATACGGTCCTACTGGTACGGGTAGACTGTTGAAGATGACGAGACCGTCCCATGTTTGGCAAGTTACAACTGGGAGATTCCCTCCCTGCACCTGCACGGTTGTTTGGTGGAAAAGCCAAGCTAAGATCGAGTAACAGCTTCTGCTGATACTCCTGCATACGTGCGTCCCTTTCTATGGCTGGAATTATGTCACAAAATTTGGACTTGTACCTGGGATCTAATAGTGTGGCAATCCAGTAGTCATCATCACTTCTAATTTTGACAATACGAGTGTCATGTTGGAGGTAGTGCAACAAGAAGGCACTCATGTGTCTTGCGCAGCCATGCAGACCAAGTCCACGCTGTGTTTGTGGCATAGAGGTGCTACCCGTTCTTTCTTCCTCTGACATCTCCCCCCAACCTCTTTCAACTGAAATTTGACCAAGGTCTCCCTCATCCGCTGAGTCTTCCATGTCCATGGACAGTTCGTCCTCCATTTCTTCATGTTCTCCTGCACCTTCCTCAACATTTCGCCTGCTACTATGCGCCCTTGTTGATCCCTGTCTCCCATGGTCCCATGCCTGCTGCGTTGGTGATGATGAACGTCTGGACCTTGGTGATGTTGTTGTCCCTTGCGCATTTGAATCCTCCTGTAGTTCCTCCCCTTCCTGTTGTCCCACCCCCTGACTCCGAATAGTGTTTAGCGTGTGCTCCAGCATGTAAATGACTGGAATCGTCATGCTGATAATGGCATTGTCAGCGCTAAACATATTCGTCGCCATGTCGAAACTGCGCAGAAGGGTGCATAGGTCCTTGATCTGAGACCACTCCATCAGGGTGATCTGCCCCACCTCTGCATCTCGTTGGCCCAGGCTATACGTCATGACGTATTGCACCAGGGCTCGGCGGTGCTGCCACAGTCGCTGTAACATGTGGAGAGTTGAATTCCAGCGTGTCGCCACATCGCATTTCAGGCGATGAACCGGCAGGCCGAAAGACTTCTGGAGCGATGCAAGTCGCTCAGCTACGGCGCTTGAACGGCGGAAGTGAGCAGACAGTTTTCGTGCCCTGTTCAGAAGGCCATCTAGGCCGGGATAGTGTGTTAAAAATTGCTGGACGACAAGGTTCAACACGTGAGCCATACAAGGTACATGTGTCACCTTGCCCAGGCGAAGGGCCGCACCCAGGTTTGCAGCATTGTCGCACACGGCCTTACCAGGCTGCAGGTTGAGTGGAGACAACCATTTATTAAACTCGGACCGCAGAGCTGACCACAACTCCTCAGCTGTGTGACTCTTATTCCCAAGACATGTCAAGCTAAAGACCGCCTGATGCCGTTGCGCTCTGCTGCCAGCATAGTAATGAGGGGTGCGTGATTCCTTCTGCGCAGTGAGAATGCTGGTGGCCTGACCAGGCAGGCTTGGGGCGGAGGTGGAGGACCCAGATGAGGTGGAGGAGGCAGAAGCAGTGGCGGAACTTGGACAGACAGAGGATTGACATACAAGTCGTGGGGACGGCAAGACTTGTGCAGCAGACCCTTCACCATCTATCACCATAGTTACCCAGTGCCCAGTCAGCGACATGTAACGTCCCTGTCCATGCTTACTGGTCCAAGTATCGGTGGTGAAATGCACCCGTTCACACACAGAGTTTCTCAAGGAAGCGGTGATGTTGTGTGCGACATGCTGGTGTAGCGCGGGCACACCTTTCTTAGAGAAGTAGTGGCGACTAGGCATCTGGTACTGGGGCACAGCGACAGACATAAGGTCTCTAAAATCCTGTGTGTCCACTAGGCGGAAAGGCAGCATTTCGGTAGCCAAGAGCTTACAGAGGGATAGAGTCAACCTCTTAGCTTTGTCATGGGTCGCAGGAAGTGGCCTTTTATTTGACCACATCTGAGGGACAGAGATCTGGCTGCTGTGTGTAGACGGTGTTGAGTAGGGTGTCCCTGGAAAAATGCAGGTTTGTGAGGAAAGTGCAGGCGGAGACATGATGTTGCCTTCATCCAACGTTGGTGCTATCGATGTCTGAGAGAGCTGTACACACTCACTTGTTTCCCCTTCCAAACCAACTGACGACCTACCAAGCAAACTGCCTGTTGCGGTTACAGTGGTGGAAGTTGTGCGTGGAAAAACAGGTGTGACAGCTGTCCCCACAGTCCTAGAAGATGAAGAGCGCGCGGATGCACTGGAAGGGGCAGGCCGTGGATGGTTCGCTCCGCTAGGCCGCATTGCAGCACAGTGAGCTTCCCACCGGGACCTATGATATTTATTCAGGTGACGATTCATGGAAGAAGTTGTCAAACTGCTGAGGTTTTGACCTCTACTAAGAGAACCATGACAAAGTTTACAGATCACATAATTTGGGCGATCTTTTTCTATGTCAAAAAAGGACCAGGCTAGGCAAGGCTTAGAGGCCATGTGACCTGTTGATCCACCCCGAATAATGCTCATAGGCAGAGTGGTGGCTGAGGATGCAGTTGTAGACGTGCTACCAGTGCTCCGACTCTGTCCAGGAAGGCGCAAGGTAACTTCGTCGTCGGTTGCATCCTCCTCCACCGCCTCTGTTGACCTCCTCGAGTGCCTGACTGGGGGTTGACAGTAGGTGGGATCTAGAACTTAATCATCAATTGTTGTGTTTGCACTTCCCTCCCCCTCAGACCGAGCCTCTTCTTGCCTTGACCGAATATTTAAGTTGTCATCCCAATCGGGTATCTGCGTCTCATCTTCATCAGTATGTTCCTCATTGTCTATAACCACAGGTGTTACAGTTTGTGACAAAGGGTCAACATTATGCTCAGAAACTTGGTCCTCACGGCCTGAATCAGAGTCACAAAGGTTCTGGGCATCACTGCAGACCATTTCCTGTTCTGTACTCACTGTAGCTTGGGAGCAGACCTCTGATTCCCAGGCTATTGTGTGACTGAACAGCTCTGCAGACTCAGCCATCTCAGTTCCACCATACTGTGCAGGGCTGATGGAGACTTCAGAGCTGGGAGAAAGCAAGTTTGATTGGGATGACAACTCAGAGGACTGGTGTTTTTTGGATGCGGTACTTGAAGTGGCTGAGAGGGCACTTGTTGGACCACTTGAGATCCATTCAAGCATTTTTCTTTTTTGGCCATCATCTACCTTTGTTCCTGTTGTTCGTGTCCGTAAAAAAGGGAGCACATCGGATTGTCCACGGTAAGTAGTAGACATCTTACTTTTGCTGGTAGATGGTCTATCTTCAGCAGATGATAATGGAGCTTTGCCACCTTCCCCACGGACAAAACCTTTTTTTCCTTTTCCACCACGCCTCTTCCCCTTTCCACCAGCATCTGTCATTTTGCCACTCATGTTGATTGCGACAAGATTGTGCACTTAAAATGTGGTAGTAAAAATTGAGAGGTGGTGTAGATTGCAGCGGTGGTCTAGCTTTATTAACAGCAGAATAATAAAGAATAAATATCCCTGACAATGCAACTACGGCCCTTAAACTGGCAGCATCAATTGCTAGTATAATGGCTTAGTTATAATGAGTTGGAGTGTGCAATGCAGGTAGAGGTGCTGCAAATGTCTTTGCACTAGTGGGACTATAGCAAAGTCCAATAGCCACGTTTAGGATGCCACTAGGTACACTGAGTGTTTGCTAGTATAATGGCTTAGTTATAATGAGTTGGAGTGTGCAATGCAGGTAGAGGTGCTGCAAATGTCTTTGCACTAGTGGGACTAGACAACAGTCCAATAGCCACGTTAGGATGCCACTAGGTACACTGAGTGTTTGCTAGTATAATGGCTTAGTTATAATGAGTTGGAGTGTGCAATGCAGGTAGAGGTGCTGCAAATGTCTTTGCACTAGTGGGACTATAGCAAAGTCCAATAGCCACGTTTAGGATGCCACTAGGTACACTGAGTGTTTGCTAGTATAATGGCTTAGTTATAATGAGTTGGAGTGTGCAATGCAGGCAGACGTGCTGCAAATGTCTTTGCACTAGTGGGACTATAGCAAAGTCCAATAGCCACGTTTAGGATGCCACTAGGTACACTGAGTGTTTGCTAGTATAATGGCTTAGTTATAATGAGTTGGAGTGTGCAGAGGACAGGAGGGTACAGTGCCAGGATTGTGGGTCTCTGGGTAGAGGAATGGAAGCCTGCCTTTCTATTCCCTCCTAATAGGGAAATGCAGGGAGGAAATCCCTGACCTTTGCTACACAGACGCTGTCGCTGTTTTCAGGACCTGTCACCTATGGCTCTGACCCTGCCGGTACGAGCCCTTAAAAGGACTGATGGAAAGTGCTATCCCTATGCTGTCCAGCGCTGTGTATGGAGCGCATACAGCTGTATCAGCGATAGGACTCAGGACGGAGCTGCGCCAGTGATGTCTGACACCAAGGACGCAGAAGAGATAATGGCGTCCTGGAGGAAAATGTCCGGTTTTATAATGCAGGGACATGTGACATGGACATCCTATCACACATGCCGTTGCTTCTCTGGCTAAAAGTCCACTTAGCTGTGTGTGTGTGTCTGGGATTGGCTGACATGCTGGCCCGCCCCACAAGACGCGCGCACTTAGGGAAGGAAGACAAGGAAAAAAAAAATGGCGATCGCCATTATACATACCAGGGCTGTGGAGTCGGTAAGCCAAACCTTCGACTCCGACTCCGACTCCGACTCCTCAAATTCTCTTGCACCGACTCCGACTCCGGCTCCGACTCAGACTCCGGCTCCGACTCAGACTCCTACATATATTGCTTATAGTTAGGTGAAAAATTTATTGTAGTACATGAATATGTGTATGTGAACATCAGACATTTAATAATTTTTATGATACAATAATCAAGATATTTGGATAGAACATAAAATATATTTATTGGAATACAACTTTAGAACACAAACTGTAATAAATTGTAAATATGTAATACACTATGTAATATACAGTAGATTACATATATATCTTGTGTGTGTATATACACTGTATATATATATATATATATATTACATATTTACAATTTATTAGTTCTTTGTGTTCTAAAGTTGTATTCCAATAAATATTTTATGTTCTATCCAAATATCTTGATTATTGTATCATAAAAATTATTAAATGTCTGATGTTCACATTGCACTACAATAAATTTTTCACTTAAATATAAGCATTATACTAAATGTTATTATTTAGTAAAATATTCAGCACATTCTGCATTGCACTCCTGTCCCCAATTTATTATATATTTTAGGAGTCGGAGTCGGTGCATTTTATACCGACTCCGACTCCGACTCCACCAAAATGAGCTCCGACTCCGACTCCACGACTCCGACTCCACAGCCCTGATACATACAGCAGTGATCTGAAGGCGCTGTTCACGCACACTATACACTGAAATGTCATAATAGTGTGAGTCACAGAGTGACTTACACTATTACAGCGGAAAGCCAGCTAGGAATTAGCTGTTTTTTTGCTGCTAGAACCGTTCTCGAACGTTTCTAGAACTATCGAGCTTTTGCAAAAAGCTCGAGTTCTAGTTCGATCTAGAACAGGCCCCAAAATCACTCGAGCCTAGAACTGGAGAACCTCGAACTACGAACCGCGCTCAACTCTAATCACAACTACAAAATTATAATTTTGTTTCTCTCACAGAGAGCAATCATTTGTCATTATTCATGAACATTTGGACATGAAGAACGTCCTAGATCGACTGGTTACTATGGATGAGACCTGGATTTATTTGTATGACCCTGAAAATAAGGAGCAGTCAAGAGTGGAGGCACAGTGGTTCTCCTCGTCCAAAAAAGTTCAGGGTGCAAAAATCAGCCACTAAGGTGATGGCGTCTGTGTTCTGGGATAAGGAGGGCGTGCTTCAAGTGGACTACCTTCAAAATTGTTCCACCATCAATGCAAGGTATTACACTGAACTTTTGGACCAATTGAAGGCAGCTCTGAAGGCCAAAGGGCACGGCAAGCTGTCCAAAGGAATCTTATTCCTGCAAGACAACACCTCCGCTCACACTTCACAAGCAACCACGGAAAAACTGGTAGAGCTGGGCTTCCAGTTGGTTGACCAGATCTAGCTCCCCCCAACTATCATCTATTTCCAAACCTAAAGAAACACCTCAAAGGTACCACATTTCACACCATTTTTTGCCATGGCTGCTACAGATGCCTGGTTTGAGGCACAACCGAAATCCTTTTTGCTAGGCTTAAAGAACTTGGAATACCGATGTAAGAAGTGTGTTAACATCCGTGGAGAGTATGTGGAATAAGTGTAAAGTTTCATCATCCTATCTCATTTCTTTCTGGGGTAAAGTAAGACATAGCATCCCCTCGTACAGTCTGTGACCTACTGAAGAGACAGACAGCTGATAAACAAACAGTCAGTGTGCACAAAATCAAAGTGGAAAGTCTGTTTAAACAGTGGTCTGACTTCCAACACTACAAAGCAACTCCTAAAATGCCCATCTTCTGCATTTATGGTGGTGCTGCCCAGGCATTAGACCCCTCTGGAATGATAGTTCAGCTATATAACTACTTGCTCTCGTTCCGGACAAGGCCCTCCCCGAAGTTGGCCCTTCTGTCCAGGTTTTCGGGGTCAGTGTCCACTGTTAAGAACCTACTGCCGTTCTTTTTGATTGCAGTGCGTCAGCTCATCCCTAGGCTCTGGAAAACCACCTATGTTTTGAAGAGGATTGATTGGGTGGAAGCGGTTAACACACTCCAGCGACAGGAGGAAATCGGGGTGTTCGACGAGAAATTTGACTCCAAATGGTTTGCGATCTGGCATACCTGGATATTTTTTTATTAAGGAGTCGGTAGGATTCCAACAGTGGTTAACACAGTGTCTTGAAGGTCTGACTTAAATTTGGGATTGCGGGTCAGGGATCATAGGGAGATCATCATTGATGGTTTTATAATGTAAAATTGTAGAGAGATTTCATAACATGGCGATTTATTGATTATAGTTGAGTGTTATGTAGGCATATTTTTGGTGAGGCGGAAGGGGTGATCCCCGACCTGACTCAGCTGTACTTGGTACTGTGTTCGTGCCTACTTGATTGCCTGGAAGTGTTTATTTTTCTGTGTTTAATAAAGATATATATATTTAGCCTAAAATGCCCATCTTGTATCCAGGTGATTTTTGCATATTTTGGTCAACATAGCTGTATAAGGGCTTGTTTGTTTTGGGTTTTTTTTTGCTGCAGGACCAGTAATGGTAAAATGAAAGGTGCCATTCCAAACATGAAAGGAAAATTCTACGATGTAAAAAATAAAAAAAAAAAAAAATTATGAAATTCTGCCACTGTTTTTTGGATTTTGCTTTTATGGTGTTCATTAAGCAGTAAAAATGGCCTGTTAACATAATTGCAGGTCACTGTAATTATAGCAAAATCAAGCTTTAATTGTTGACAATAAGTTTAAAATGTGTTCGTCATTTTCCAAGATGCATAACATGTTACCATTGATGAAGCTCTTTAAAGGGCTTTTTTGAGTAGTAATATATTTGGTATCTTGATAGACCGGACTTTTTAATTCCTTTACTTTAACTGGGAAAAGGAGGTCCCTTATATAGCGGAGGACCAAGATGGCAGTAATGGGTGGGGCTTCAGAAGGCTTTGGTTTGCTACAGTAACCAGTTTAAATGCAATTACAGAGCTGGTGTGCATTGAGCACCGGCAGTCGCGTTACTAAATACTGCTGTCAGAGATTGACAACCGCATTTAAATGGTTAACAGCCGCTGGAGCAGCCTAGCTGGCTGTTAAAGACATATGCTGGCCATGTAATCTGAACCCAAACCTGCCGCTGAAGAGCCTAGATTTAACAGCCCAAAGAAAGAAAAAAAAAAAAAAATTGCAGCATGCGTGATTTTCCTCTGGAAATTGGATGAGACTCCCACCATCAAGTCTATGGGTGCGAGAGGAAAAAATGGATTTCACAGTATGGCACCGATTTTTAAGGATACATTGCAATTCTGTAACAAAAAACTGTAAATGGTGCTGTAAATGATTAATTGCTGCTGTAAAATTAGAAAATTAGAATTGCACATGGATGACAAGTGAAAAGAAAAATCGTTGTGTGACCCTAGGCTTAGCCAGTGTTTGCTGAACCTACAGAATATGTTCCTCAGCTGGTACTTACTGTTCTTTTAACACAGTTTGGATATTCTTTTGCTGGCTGTCACTAAGCGTTAGATTAGACTTTCTTGGACTTTTTACTTTTTCCATGTTTCGCTCTTGATATTCCATTTTCATCCTGACCTATGAACAAAGAAGAGACAAAAATCCTGCAGTTGTGAAGGAACTTAGATTCTTGTCTTGCCTGGGTAATGTGACACACGTACCTGTTTTATAGCATTATCCAGATGATGGAGGTGTTCATGTGTTGTAAGTAGCTCTTTCTTCATATCTCGTTCGCTCTCGGTCAAAACTGGATGCCGAGTGTTGAAGCTGTGCAGCACAGCTTTTAGCCTTCACAAAACATTTCCAAGAGAAGATTGCTCATCAGAAAAAGGCTATTCAATTACAAGCTGAAAAGTATTCACACAGTCAGGTCTAAAAAAAACAAAACTTACCCCTTCAGAATCTAAAATATGACAGGAGGAATTAGATCCCTTTAAAAAAAGTCAAGTCAAAAAACATCCCATAATATAATTTTCACTCCCACATTCCGCAACCCTAGTTCTTGGTCACTCTCAAAGATCGTGAGATTGGCCGCTGAGCCCAGGATGCCTCTTCTGGAGACATTGATTGGACACACAAGTGAATTCATAGTATATACCTATTCACGCAGAGAACAAAATTAAACATCTACAGTTGCAAGTAAAAGTTTGTGCCCTCCTGGTCAAAATTACTGTTCTTGTGAATAGTGAAGAAAGTTAAAGATGAAATGACCTCTAAAAAAGCATAAAGTTAAAGAGGACAAATATACTTTGTATTTTAGGCATAAAAGAAAAAAGTTATTTTAATCTTTTACATTTTAAAAATCAAAAAAGGAAAATGGGCCGATGTAAACGTTTGGGCACCCTGCAAGGTTAGTACTTAGTAGCACCACCTTTGGCAAGTATCACAGATTGTAAACATTGTTTGTAGCCTGCCAAGAGGCATTCAATTCTTGTTTGAGCGATTTCCATCCATTCTTCCTTGGAAAAGTCTTCCAGTTCTGTGAGATTCCTGGGCCGTCCTGCATGCACTGCTCTTGGGGTCTAGCCACAGATTTTCAAACATGTTCATCATTTGTAGAAGGCATCCTCTTTTCAACTTCAGTTTGTTTTTTACAGATGGTGTTATATTTGCATCAAGAATTTGTTGAAATTTCATTAAATCCATTCTTTTCTCTACTGATGAAATATTATCCATGCCACTGGCTGCAACACAACCTCAAAGCATGCCATCCACCCACATCACCAGGTTTTTGTTACCCCATCTGAGAGCAACGTAGAGACAGAGACCCTGATTCCAGAGTGATAAAATCAATGTTTTCTCTGCTGCAGATCTAGCAGTTATACAGAGCTCATGAATATGCTGGACTACTTGACAGCACAACAAATAGTCCACCAATGATAATCTACTGCTAATTAAACCGTGAATTTATCAAAACTACACTACACAGCCCAGCAAGTGACATCACTGGAATTAGGGTATCTGCCCCTATGCTGCTCTCAAATTAGGTGGCAAAAACCTGGTGACAGATTCCCTTCAATGGATTGCAAGATGTTGTCCACAAATACCATGTCCTTTTTTACACACACACACAAACACACACACACACACACACCTTTGCTCATTGTGGCCAAAGACTTCTATTTTGATCTTATTAATCCACAGAACTGGTTTCCAAAACGCATCAGCTTGTTTAGATGTTCTTCCCATACTTCTGACGCAGAATATTATATAGTGATTATTCAGGAGAGGTTTTCTTTTGCACAAAAATGGCCTTTATGGAAGAGTCAGCAGGTTTTTCTGAACAATAGAACAATGTACCACAACTCCAGAGTCTGCTAAATCTTCCTGAAGAGGTCTTTTGCAGTCAAGGGGCAGTTCAGATTTGCCTCTCTAGCAATCCTATGAGCAGTTCTCACAGAAATTTTGCTTTGTCTTCCAGACCTTATCTTAACTCGAACAGTGAAGGTGAACGGCCATTTATTTATTTATTTTTTTTTAAATCAGATCATTTTTATTAAATATACAACAGTTTGTACAGAGCAAAATGGATAGATCTCACATCGCATCAATATCGACACTATAGTCACCGTATGAAAATAACAAAACCATCCTCTGTAAAGGTTTCAACAGTGGTTCGATTTTCTATAAAAGAACAGTTAAACAATATAACCTTGTATATTAACAAAAATTATAGATAAAGTTCACTATAGTACATCTGTCTGGCTTTAGATCATTTAGCA
Organism: Anomaloglossus baeobatrachus; assembly: GCF_048569485.1. Lineage (NCBI taxonomy): Eukaryota > Metazoa > Chordata > Amphibia > Anura > Aromobatidae > Anomaloglossus > Anomaloglossus baeobatrachus. The sequence goes on along the minus strand of NC_134354.1, from coordinate 476,959,637 downwards.
GTCGCGTCACTCCATAGCATGTTTTTACCCACATCCACCTCCCTCTCCCCCCAACCATTCAATCAGTCCCCTCCACCCTTCCCCTGCGGCGTTCTCCATGGGTTCATGACCACCCATGGAGTAACTAGACCCCAATCACTGAAGTGACTCCCTTCATTGCAGGCACAATAACAGACGGTCTAGCATAGCATCCTACACTAACGTACCAGAGGGACGACCTGGTACCTCCATCCATGGCTGCCAAATCTTATAAAATTTGCTAAGTGCTTTCCTCTTTAAATAGACTCCTCTTCCCAATCTAAGGATGCCGTTCACCTTATTTTTAAGTTCCTCTATAGTCGGAGGCAGGGGCGTAACTAGAGTTTGATGGGCCCCGGTGCAAAGTTCAGACCTGGGCCCCCCCTCCACGTACATCAACATTTAGGGTACAGGATAATGACACTGACACTCGGGGTACAGGATAATGATGCTGACACTTGGCTCTTACTACCCACAGCACCCAGATTTCCCATGATCTGAAATCCCTCTATCAGCACCCAGCTTTCCTATTTTCTGATATCCATCTTGTCCTCGGCACACTGCTTCCCCATGCTCTGCTATACATCTTTCCCTCAGCACCCAGCTTTCCCATATCAGAGCATGGGAAAGCTGGGTGCTGAGACATGATGTATAGCAGAGCATGGGAAAGCTGGGTGCTGAGGGAAAAGAGCCTTTTTCCCCTCAGCACAAAACGTTCCCATCCCCTGCATGTATCTTTGTCCCCCCTTGTATATAGTTCTCCAAATACAATAATGGCACCCACTTAGCCTTCCAAATAGTATAAAGGGTCCCACATAACCCTTCATATATTAGAATACACTTCCATAGTCCTCCATGTATTATAATAGATTTCCCATAGTTCTCCATGCATTATAATTCACCCCATAGTACTCAATATATAATACTGCACCACATAGTCCTCCATATATTATAATGCACCCCCATAATCCTCCATGTATAAAGTAGCCCTTCAATTATTATCTTGAATTTCTCATAGTTCTCTATGTATTATATTTCACCCCATAGTTCTCCATGTATTATACTGCACCACATAGGCCTCCATACAGTTAGGTCCAGAAATATTTGGACAGTGACAATTTTCGCGAGTTGGGCACTGCATGCCACCACATTGGATTTGAAATGAAACCTCTACAACAGAATTCAAGTGCAGATTGTAACGTTTAATTTGAAGGTTTGAACAAAAACATCTGATAGAAATTGTAGGAATTGTACACATTTCTTTACAAACACTCCACATTTTAGGAGGTCAAAAGTAATTGGACAAATAAACCAAACCCAAACAAAATATTTTTATTTTCAATATTTTGTTGCGAATCCTTTGGAGGCAATCACTGCCTTAAGTCTGGAACCTATGGACATCACCAAACGCTGGGTTTCCTCCTTCTTAATGCTTTGCCAGGCCTTTACAGCCGGAGCCTTCAGGTCTTGCTTGTTTGTGGGTCTTTCCGTCTTAAGTCTGGATTTGAGCAAGTGAAATGCATGCTCAATTGGGTTAAGATCTGGTGATTGACTTGGCCATTGCAGAATGTTCCACTTTTTTGCACTCATGAACTCCTGGGTAGCTTTGGCTGTATGCTTGGGGTCATTGTCCATCTGTACTATGAAGCGCCGTCCGATCAACTTTGCGGTATTTGGCTGAATCTGGGCTGAAAGTATATCCCGGTACACTTCAGAATTCATCCGGCTACTCTTGTCTGCTGTTATGTCATCAATAAACACAAGTGACCCAGTGCCATTGAAAGCCATGCATGCCCATGCCATCACGTTGCCTCCACCATGTTTTACAGAGGATGTGGTGTGCCTTGGATCATGTGCCGTTCCCTTTCTTCTCCAAACTTTTTTCTTCCCATCATTCTGGTACAGGTTGATCTTTGTCTCATCTGTCCATAGAATACTTTTCCAGAACTGAGATGGCTTCATGAGGTGTTTTTCAGCAAATTTAACTCTGGCCTGTCTATTTTTGGAATTGATGAATGGTTTGCATCTAGATGTGAACCCTTTGTATTTACTTTCATGGAGTCTTCTCTTTACTGTTGACTTAGAGACAGATACACCTACTTCACTGAGAGTGTTCTGGACTTCAGTTGATGTTGTGAACGGGTTCTTCTTCACCAAAGAAAGTATGCGGCGATCATCCACCACTGTTGTCATCCGTGGACGCCCAGGCCTTTTTGAGTTCCCAAGCTCACCAGTCAATTCCTTTCTCAGAATGTAGCCGACTGTTGATTTTGCTACTCCAAGCATGTCTGCTATCTCTCTGATGGATTTTTTCTTTTTTTTCAGCCTCAGGATGTTCTGCTTCACCTCAATTGAGAGTTCCTTAGACCGCATGTTGTCTGGTCACAGCAACAGCTTCCAAATGCAAAACCACACACCTGTAATCAACCCCAGACCTTTTAACTACTTCATTGATTACAGGTTAACAAGGGAGACTCCTTCAGAGTTAATTGCAGCCCTTAGAGTCCCTTGTCCAATTAATTACTTTTGGTCCCTTGAAAAAGAGGAGGCTATGCATTACAGAGCTATGATTCCTAAACCCTTTCTCCAATTTGGATGTGAAAACTCTCATATTGCAGCTGGGAGTGTGCACTTTCAGCCCATATTACAAAATATATATATATATATATATATATATATATATATATATATATATATATATATATATATATATATATATATATATATATATATATATATATATATATATATATATATATATATATATATATATATATATATATATATATATATATATATATATATATATTTCTAAACATGTTTTTGTAAACAGCTAAAATAACAAAACTTGTGTCACTGTCCAAATATTTCTGGACCTAACTGTATATTATAATGCAGCCCTATAGTCCTCCTTGTATAAAGTAGCCCTCCAATTATTATAATGAATTTCTCATAGTTCTCCATATATTATAATTCACCCCATAGTTCTCCATATATTATACTGCACCACATAGTCCCCAATGTTTTATAATGCACCCCCATAGTCCATGTATAAGGTAGCCTCCATAGTCCTCCATATATTATAATGTAGCCCCCATAGTCCTATATGTATTATAACGCAACCCCATAAAACTTCATATTGCATTATGCAGCCCCATACTCCTCCATGCATAAGGCACCCCTATATTCCATGTATAAGGTGTCCTTCATTTTGTATTATGCAGCCCCCCAGACCTCCATATATAATAATGCAGCCAGCTTCTCCAGGCCTCCATGTATAACAATGCACCCAGCCTCCTCAGGCCTCCATGTATAATATAGCAGCCAGCCTCTCCAGGCCTCCATGTATAACAATACACCCAGCCTCCTCAGGCCTCCATGTATAATGCAGTATCTCCAGGCCTCCATGTATAATAATGCAGCTTCCCCAGACCTCCATGTATAAAGCAGCCTCTACAGGCCTCCATGTATAAAGCAGCTACCCCAGACCTCCATATATAATGCAGCCTCCTCAGACCTCCATGTATAAAGCAGCCTCTCCAGGCTTCCATATACAATAATGCAGCTTCCCCAGAACTGCCTTCCCAAGCCTCTGGCCACCGTTTACTCACTTATATTAAAAAAAAAAAACAAGTACTCACCTTCTCTCTTCCTTCCACCGCTGCTGTCTTCCTCGCTGCTCGTTCTCCCGTCCTGCACTCTGTGCACTCAGCACAGCAGTCGCTCGGGAGTGACATCATCGCACAGGGGGAGAATGGTGATGCATAGCGTGGCACCGGCCACGCTATGCTTCATCATTACTGTGCGCGGTGACGGAGGAGACGTTGCAGCCGCTGACACCAGGCAGGGGGCCCCGGTGCCGCCGCTAACATCAGGCAGGGGGGCCCGGTGTCGGCGGCGTCAGCGGGTCAAATAGCGGCCGCGAGGTCCGTGACAGATCAGCGCAGCTCCTCTCACACTGACAGGAGCTGGCTGCTGATCTGCCTGGCGGCCGCCGGGCCCCTGACCTCCCGGGCCCGGTCGCGATCGCGGTAGTTACGCCACTGGTCGGAGGTCCAGCCAACGATATTCCGGTAGCATCCTTGCTTGGTAGAGAATACATGTTATACCCAGGGCCGTGGGAGAATCCAGGTCTACTCCCTCCTCCCACAAAGTCACCAAGAAAATACGGGGCGAGGGCTGTATTTTAATATGGTACACCTGTTCTATGAGTCCCAGAGCCAGCTTCTAAAATTCACCTATATGGCCACATTCCCACATAACCTGCATTAAATGGGCAACATCCTGTCCACATCTGATACATTGTGCATTTGGTCTAAAAGCGGCGTTACACGCTATGATATATCGTGCGATCGCACCCGCCCCCGTCATTTGTGCGCCACGGGCAATTCGTTGCCCGTGGCGCACAATATCGTTAACCCCCGTCACACGTACTTACCTCCCTAACGACGTCGCTGTGGGCGGCAAACATACTCTTCCTGAAGGGGGTGGGACGTTCGGCGCCACTGCGACGTCACAGAGCGGCCGCACAATAGAAGCGGAGGGGCGGAGATGAGCGTCCGGAACACCCCGCCCACCTCCTTACTTCCTCATTGCTGGCGGGACGCAGGTAAGCGGTGTTCGTCATTCCCGGGGTGTCACACGTAGCGATGTGTACTGCCTCAGGAATGACTAACAACCGCCGCGCAGAAGGAGGAACGACATTATGAAAGTGAACGACGTGTCAACGAGCAACGATAAGGTAAGTATTTTTGCTCGATAACAGTCGTTCGGAGGTGTCACACGCTATGACATCTCTAACGATGCCAGATGTGCGTCACAAATTCCGTGACCCCGACGACATATCGTTAGATATATCGTAGCGTGTGACAGGGCCTCAAGTCCTATCTTAAGCAGGAGGCTAGGTGTCTTGTATGCCCTGCGAATAAAAAAGACTGGGAGATCCTCTGACATTCTGAGACCGCCATTTTAGGAATCTGCTCCAGTATGTCAGACCACTGGTCTTCAGATAAGGGGTCTATGTTCGCCTCCCATTTATGTTTAACAGTTAGCGAATATCCATCTGTGCAGGTAGTAGCCCCTTATATATTTCAGATATAAGGACTCTAGAAGTTTCAGATGTAGCTAAAGCATAGAGTTAGGCTAAGTTCACATTTCCGCTAAAATGTATCAGTCACAATCCGCTGCTCTTGTAAACAACGGAATCCGTTTAGCGGATTCCGTTGCTCCCATAGACTTGTATGAGCAGCAGATTGTGACTGATGATGCTGCGTTGGACCCTCCGCCCGACTGATCAGTCGTGGAACGACTGACTGCCGGGCGGGAGGAACGCAGCGTGTAACGTTTTTTGAGCAGCGCGATCCGTCGGATTTCGCTGCGCATGCTCTCTGGCTCCCTGCACACGTCACCAGCTTTGGTTGGTTACCCGATATTTACCCTGGTTACGGTGCAAGGAGCCAGCGCTAAGTGGTGTAGGCCCGTAACCAAGGTAAACATCGGGTGCTTTGCTACCCGATATTTAGTCTGGTTACGTGTGCAGGGAGGCCGACACTTCCCCGCTCGGCCCCGCCCCCTCCCACACACCCACACACCCACACACCCACACACCCACACACCCACACACCCACACACCCACACACCCACACACCCACACACACACACACACACGTCCCCAGCCATGCAGACCGCGGCACTGCCACTGACATCCTCAGCGCCTGGCCCCGCCCCCGGCTCCGCCCCCTCCCGCATTCAGCATGTGTATATACACACACACACACACACACACACACACACACACACACACACACACACACACACACACGCACACGTCCCCAGCCATGCAGACCGCGGCACTGCCACCGACATCCTCAGCGCCTGGCCCCGCCCCCGGCTCCGCCCCCTCCCGCATTCAGCATGTGTATATATATACACACACACACACACACACACACACACACACACACACACACACCTGTCCTGCAGTCCCTGCTCGGCTCCCCCCCCCACACACAACGGAATCCGACAAAGAATTCTGTTCTGCCATCCGTTGTACATCGTTGAACAGCGCATCAGTCACATGCGTCAAGCGACACATGTGACTGATACAAAACAACGGAAATGTGAACTTAGCCTTACGTGTTATATTCACGGGCCCCGACCTCATCTGTGTCTCTAATGCTTGTTGTAGTTGTAAATATTGATAAAGTGCATGTGGAAGTTGAAATTCAGTTCACAGTTGTTCAAAGCTCTTAAAGGACATTATTGTGCAGAACTTGGGACACCAGGCAGACTCAGTCTTCCCACCCTTTAACGACCTTCAAGTTTCTGGAAGATCCGGATTCGACCATAATGGCCAATACTCCATTGGTCCACTCATTTTCAAAAGGGATTTGCCCCTATTCCATAACTGATCATGGCTTGTGTTGGGTGTCGTACTCTATTTACCTGTCTCGGTCCCACCTCTAGCTGATATAGCGGATATCTCCATTCTGATCCCTCTCTCACCAACTATCCACTTACATCATATGCCCCCTTCTTTCCCCAACCCCAGAAGTGCTGCATCTGAGAAGCAATAAAAAGTATGAATTTGGTACAACCAGGCCTCCCTCCTCCTTACCCCTCTGCAACACTACAACAACTCCAGCATGTTTCTTCTTCCATTTAAGTTCCCGGAACAATGTATTGACTTTTGTAAACAGCTGCAGCATCAATACCACTTTAACCCCTTCACGACCGGCCGATTTTTCGCTTTCCGTTTTTTTTTTTCGCCATTCTTTTTCTGAGAAACGTAACTTTTTTATTTTTCAGTCAATATGGTCATGTGAGGGCTCATTTTTTGCGGAACGAGCTGTACTTTTAAATGAAACCATCAGTTTTCCCATATAGTGTACTAGAAAATGGCAAAAAAAATCCAAATGCTGAAAAATTGCAAAAAAAGTGCGATAGCACTATGGTTTTTGAGATATTTTATTCACTGTGTTCACTATATGGTAAAACTGATGTCTGGGTGTGATGCCTCAGGTCAGTGCGAGTTCGTAGACACCAAACATGTATAGGTTTACTTTTATATAAGGGGTTAAAAAAAAATCGGAAGTTTGTCCGAAAAAAGTGGCGCACGTTTTACACCATATTCCGTGACCCGTAGCGTTCTCATTTTTCGGGATCTTAGGCTCAATGACGGCTTATTTTTTGCGTCTCGAGCTGACGTTTTTAACGGTACCATTTTTGCGCAGATGCTACGTTTTGATCGGCTCTTATTGCATTTTGCGCAAAAGTTGTGGCGACAAAAAAACGTCGTTTTGGCGTTTGGAATTTTTTTGCAGCTACGCCGTTTACTGATCAGATTAATTGATTTTATATTTTGATAGATTGGGCGTTTCTGAACGCGGCGATACCAAATGTGTGTATATTTTTTATTTTTTTAACCCTTTAATTTTCAATGGGGCGAATGGGGGGTGATTTGAACTTAGGTTTTTTTGTTTTTTTTTTAATTTTTTAAAACTTATTTTTTAACTTTTTTTTTTTATTTTACTAGTCCCCCTAGGGGGCTATTGCGATCAGCATTCCGATCGCTCTGCAGTATCTGCTGATCACAGCTGCAAGGCTGTAAACAGCAGATACGCTCTCTTTCTCTTTTGCTGTGCCCCGGGCACAGCGAAAGTGAAACTAAGTCAGGTGTAGTACAGGAGTCATCACATGACCCTGTGCTACCATGACAACTATCGGGAGTCACGTGATCGCGTCACGTGACTTCCGGTTTCGGCGGTAAGTAAAAACTTTACCGCGATCGCGCTTATAATGGCGCTGTCATGTATTGACAGCGCCATATAAGGGGTTAATCGGCACGAGCAGATAACGATTCTGCTCGTGCCTAGCAGGCACACATCTCAGCTGTGAAAATCAGCTGAGATGTGTGCCGATCGCGGCATGCTGCCGCCGGAGGACCGCGGGCAGTAAGATCATGTCATTTAGGACGTAATTTTACGGCCCGCGGTCGTTAAGGGGTTAATTAAGTTGGTTCTGATAATATTTGATAAAAAGGGAGTCAGTACAAAGTATTGATCTTTACCCTGAATTGCGCCAGTAGGGGGATCAAGATTAAGGGTGTGAAATTCATTTGGGTTTGGGCTTACAGTTATTTGCAAATATTTAAACTCTCGGACTATGGGGACAGGGATCTGTAGATCAGAAAGGTTCACCGGTAGAGGATCTACTGCCATCAGGGCCATTTTGGACCAATTAATCCTGAGACCGGATCGCCGCCCAAATTCCCAAATGGAGGTTCATTGCCAGCAGGACTGAGGATAGCACCCTATCCAAGTATAAGAGCAAATCATCCACGTACAAAAGATATTTTCTGCTCTATAGCCCCACATTTAAATCCCACAATCTCCCTGGACATCCGTATGGCAATCGCCAATGGTTCAATCGCAGTAGCGAATAGCAGGGGGGAATCCGGGCACCCCTGACTAATTCCCCTTTGCAGGGGAAAAGACCCGGAAACCCGTCCATTCACCCTGACCCTCGCCACTGGTGAATCACACAGCAGTTTCACCCAATTAATAAATCTGTGATCAAATCCCTCTCTTCCAAGAACCACCCACAAGAATCTCCACTCTAGACTGTCAAATGTCTTGGCGGGATCTAAAGATAAAATTGCTGTCTCCCCCAAATTCTCAGAGCCAAGCTGCAGTCCGAAACACAGTTTCCTAAGGTTCAAAGATGTGGTACTGCTTGGAATGAAACCCGTCTGATCACTACCCACAATAGATGAGACAACTACGGACATTCTGTCTGCAAGTATCTTGGCTAATAATTTAATAAGAAAAAAGAACTGGATGCACAGCTCTACTATTACTATGCATAAAGCAAAATATGGGTGCAGCATCCTGCATGAAGAGCAAACAGTAATGGAGAAAAGAAAATCTCATGCATAATAGACGCGCAACCCACTATATATAATAATGAACAGTAACGGTGGTCCATATAAAATGACAAATTTTTATTAGGTCCAAAAGACACACACACAAAGAGTGAACATTAAAAACAATTAAAATGTGCATGACTTCCGGTCATGGCGGCACCCATACTCCGGCGTCAGATCCCCTGAATTTGATCACTAATGGTATGCAAATTGTTTTATTGTTGTAATGATTAACGATCTGGGTCCCTATATATACACCTCATGATATGAGGTCCAGGCCACACCCTCCCCTGACGAAGCTGCCCGCAGCGATATGCGTGGGGTCTTCCACGCTCCCTCTGGTACCACCATGACCTCCCTTCTTTGTTCCGTACACAGGCTGTATATTGCAATGGTTTAACCCTCTCCCCCCTCCTTTCACCCTAGAGGGGGTGAGGCTGACTCACAGGGTCCTTATAAGGTATTTCCCGGTCTAGTTTATAACCAGGACACATACTGGTCTCCATTACTGCAGGGCTCTTATGTTTCAGGTGATCCTGGCGTTAGAATTGGCACTGTTTCATTGCCAGTAATACTATATTGGCGGCACTGTATTTGACAAATAATTTGTACATACGACTGACACACAATTTTGTGGTCTTTGGTCTGATATTATCTGATTCTAATTGGTCAACGGCGTCGTATAATTATTATACTAGCTCCAGGTTCTGGGAGCATATTGCATACGAGCATTGTTGTACTTTTTGCCCCTTATATACATTGTTATAGGAGCCCGGGCTGGTCACACAATCCATATTGAGAATTTTAGGAGGTATAGAGAATTATTACTAACTATAACTTGATTTGTCAATACTATTTTGCATTAATCTCTTATGTATGGTGATAACCCCTCCATCTTTAAGGGGTGTAAAGATGTGTATTTCTTGCACATTTTAATTGTTTTCAATGTTCACTTGTGTGTGTGTCTTTTGGACCTAATAAAAATTTGTCATTTATATGGACCACAGTTACTGTTCATTAAAAATAAATTATATATATATATATATATATATATATATATATATATATATATATATATATATATATATATATATATATATATATATATATATATATATATATATATATATATATATATATATATATATATATATATATAATTATTTTTCCCCTCACCCATGAAAGCACTACGTGAGAGAGGGATCCGCCCAGCGAGGACAGAAGACCATTCTGAATAAAAGGGCAGTGCCTCTCCACTTCATCAGTTGGTTTCCTGTCCTTGATGGGAGACCTTGTTCTGAAATACGGCGGTGGAAGAAAGAAGCTTGAAGAGAAGCTGTATTTACCCAGCCCCGTCCGATGTCCGGAAAAGCAGGGCGAGTCTCTCCGCAGCCGCTCTGTCCTCCCCCCTTGCGCTCCCCTGCTGGCAAGGACTTCCGGATACGGCGCGTTCAGTGACGCGCGCAAGGAAACGGAGGCGTGCTTGCGTGACGTCACCAGACGAAGATGGCGGCTCCCACGCAGCAGTGGCGGTGGGGTTTCAGGGCGCAACAGTGGCACTAGCACCCATCGTCTAGACACCGCTGGGTGCATGGAAGCAGGGGAGAGGCGCCAGGTGGGACCGGAAGGCGGAGGATCGCTGTTTACATTGGGCACTTACCGGCAGCATGGGTGCTTCTGCCTCCATCCAAAACTGCATTCAGATAGGAGCGCCGGCAGCGGGCACATACGAACAGTGACCGTTCTAGCAACACGGACCGACCGGGCCACAGCAGCCAGTAGGGCAGATCCTCTCGCGCTCCACAACTTCTGCAAGACCTGTGGATGTTTCGACAAAGCCTCCAGAGCCGGTACCCTTAATCTCCTGTGGTGAGTGAGAGATCTTCGTGAATGTCACCTTACCAATTGGTACCTTCTGGTTTTCACCTTTGTTTCTGCATTATTAGGTGGCTCCTAAAAACCCATAAGGAGTGTCCCTTGTGCAGAGAGCAAATATGGCCTGTGGGCCTAGTGTTGGAGACCCCTAGGTGGGGGGCGTATATGACAATGTTCTGCTTCAACCTTGGATTGACGCGTGAGAGTTCAATATGTGTATACATATGAGATATGGATGACAGAAGTCGTTTTTAACATGCAACCCTTTCCTTGTGGTACATCAGCAGCAGCCTCCACAGTTGTCAACAAAACCGCGATGACATATGGGGCACTCTGAGTTGAGGTCCATTGTTACAGAATGACATGTACACAGGTCAGCTCTGTGTGGACAGCTATCACCGAGAGGGTCGATGGCCATGCTGTACTCGTTATGCCTGCCATCGTTTGGTCGCAGACGCTACGTAGTTTCAGGCCTCGTAGGTACCAGTGTGGGAGACTTGTTGGGTAGGCTGGTTACTGGCAGTTACGGCTCTCAGATAGTTTTTTATTGGTTAGTAGCTCTGGCTGATTAAACCTTAGATTGGAGCAACATGAGAGTCAAAAAAAAACAAAAAACAAAGAAAAGTGGGCAGCATGTATCCATACCACAATTGCGGAAGAATTCCCAGGGTTTTCAGCGGACCTTAGGTCAGTTATCAGATCTGAGGTGCAACGGTTTCTTGGGGGGGGGGGGGGGGGTTAATAGAAAAAAAAAACCGCGGTAGTCCCTGACGGTGCTTCTTCACACTCAGACTCCTCATGCTCAGATAGTGATATGGAAGGGGGGGGGGGGGGGGTGTTTCTTCATCGATGATGTCGGGACTCTGGTTAATGCAGTCGGGGTGTCTATGGGCCTCACAGATGAGATATCTAACAAGTTCCCTGAAGATTTATGTTGGAGGAGAGAAGGAAGCAATTCTTACCTGTACACGTGGCAATAGATGCACTTATTCATAAGGAGTGGGAGCGTCCTGACAAAGCAGGAACTCTCTTCCTCCTCAAACAAAAGTATCCCTTTGATGAAAAAAAACAAAAAAAAAAAAAAACCCCGGCATTATGGGATAACGCCCCAAATGTCGATTCGGATGTTGCAGAATCCTCTAGAATTGCTGAATGACCCCCTTGACAAAAAAGCAGACGGCCGTGTTAAGCACTTGTGGGACACCTCAGCAGGAATTCTGAAGCCAGCTATTGCCAAATACCTGCACAGCCCGTACTTTTGTGATCTGGCTGAAAAATTTTGTAGCTCAGCTGAAGGATTAACTCCTGGAGAGAAATTCCTTTCTACATTACTACTGCTGCAAGGAGCTGCGACTTTTCTTACAGAGTTATCAGCCGATGCTATCAGATTGGGAGCCCATTCGGCAGGATTGTCTACTCTGGCCGGAAGGGCATTGTGGTTGAAGGGCTGTCCAGTAGCCTGCACACTAAGGCTATGTGCCCACACTAGAATGTCCCTGCGGATTTTTTTGCCTGAAAATCCGCGGATTTGCCGCGGATTTGCCGCGGACTTTTTTTTTTTTTTTTTTTCCCCATTCAAAGCCAAAAATCCGCACCAAATCTGCACCAAACAATTGACATGCTGCAGATTTTTCCGGATCAAAATCCGCGGCAAATCCGCCGCGGAAAAATCCGCAGCATGGGCACAGCATTTCCAAAATGCCATTGAAATGGCTTGGAAGTGCTGCTGCTGCAAATTTTCGGCAAATCCGCGGTAAATCCGCGGCAAAATCCGCGGTAAATCCTGTAGCGTGGGCACATTAGCCTAAGACGTTATGTTCAGGGCCTTGTGATGGGTCAGCTCCTTTTTGGTGAAAAGCTGGAATGTGCATTGAGGACTGCATCTGATTCCAAGAAGTCTTCCCGAGGTTATACCTTTTTTCCAGCAGAGCAGATACTCTAGGTGTCTGAATTGGCCCTGGGGGCAATTTGCCTTCCCAACATGTCCGAGTCGAGCTCTGTCCCTGCGGGGCACTATGACATCCTGCTTCCAGATGGGGCCAGATCCACTCCAGGGCAAATCCTGTCTGCTCAAATAGCATTAGGAGGTTCTTAGAAGGGGACATCATTCTCTCCTTAACAGTCAAGGCTTCCCTGCTTGGTGGACGTCCATAGGCAACCTGTCTGTGGGGATTCCTGGCTGACAGCATCAAAAGGTGGTTACTACCGATGCCGGCCAGTCCGACTGGGGAAGCTCACCTCCATGAGCAGATATCCTGGTGCTGGTGGTCAGCACAAGACGCAGCACAGCCCTCTAACCTCCGGGAGCTATAGGCAGTGGAACGAGCACTGAAATCCCCCCTCCAGGGTCGGGATGTTCGGTATTATCGGACAATAAGTCTGCAGTCTCCTACATAAACCACCAAGGGGGACACACTATCCCCATCCCTCATTCAGGCATCTTACAGTCTTTCACTGGGTGGAACAGAATCCCCCTCGGCTCTACACTTAACAAAAGGTTTTTTCGAATGCCAAGGCAGATTACCTCAGTCGCCATCAACTGCGACAAGGGGACAGATCCCTGAATCCACGGATCTTTCAACAGATAGTGACTCTGTGGGAAATGTCGCAGATAGCCCTGTTTTCCTCCAGGCTAAACAGGCAGATTGACCAATTCTGTTCCACGAACCTGGCAGACCAGCCCTTCGCAGTGGTTGCACTTCAGGTTCCGTGGACCTTCAGACTAGCCTCTGCCCTTCCCCCTGTTGTCCTGCTATCGACGGTTATACAAAAGATCGTGGAGGATCGGGCGAGGGTCCTTCTCATCGCCCCTCCTGGCCCAAGGAGGCAAGATACTCTCTCATGAGGACAATGTCGGTTACGGATCCTTGGGTTCTACCGAGGATTCCAGGCCTGTTAGTGCAGGACCCTGTATTCCACGCACGGGAGAAGGGGTTCCATTTAACAGCTTATAACTGACGAGGTCGCTGCTGATGTTCAAAGGGTTCTCCTCTGAACTAGTCTCTTCATTGATGGATTGCCATAAACCGGCTAACACAAAAATTATGGGAGTGTATGGCAAAGTTCCCTTTGTTACAATTAGTCCCTTGGGTCAGAGGTTCCTATTCCATACAAATTAAAATTCTTGTAGAGGGGGTGCCCTAGGGTTAGCAGTGAACACTGAGGGTTCCTGTTCTACCTTAGGAACCTTATGGGTTGGTACCCTGGCAGCAGTCCGGTGGGTTAAAAGGTTATTACAGCTTGTGATGGGACTGCATCAATAGTCAAAAAAAAAAAAAATCAAATCTTTAATTTTTTATATAGCGCTAACATATTCCGCAGCGCTTCGCATACATCAGGAACGCTGTCCCCATTGGGGCTCACAATCTGAAGTCCCTATCTGTGTCTTTGGAGTGTGGGAAGAACCGGAGTACCCGGAGGAAACACGGGGAGAACGTACGGACTCCTTGCGGATGGTGTCCTTGGTGGAATTTGAACACGGGGCCCCAGCGCTGCAAGACTGTAGTGCTGGCCACTGAGCCACCGTGCTGCCCCAGTCATGCCTGAAGTTCCACGGTGGGATCTCAATTAATTTGGATGCCATCACGGGTCCTCCCCTTGAACCTATTGCCGAAATCTCCCTGATGTTGCTAACATTACATACGATTTTGCTAGTGGCCTTGACGTTCGCACGCAGGGTAAGTGATTGCAAGCCTTATCGGTAGTACAGCCCTACATTCGGGTATTCGATGATAAAGTCCTATGAACACCCGATCCAGCCTATCTCCCTAGGTTTGCCTCTCGGTTCCATTACACGCAGGAGATAGTTCTTCCCTCCTTTTGCAGCCACCCTGCAGATACAGGGGTGAACAGTTTTCACGCGTTAGATGTTCATAGGGCCCTACTTCTATTCATCTCAGTGTCACATAGTGTGAGGAAAACAGTCCTTATTCATAGCCTTCAAGGTAGTAGGAAAGATCTGGGGGTATCATAGCACTATCTCTAGGTGGATTAGGGAGGCCGTTGCTTTAGCTTACTCATCTAGTGGGGCTGCCATCCCGGAGGGCATGTGGGCGGGCCCATTCCACCAGTGCGGTATCGACCTCCGGGGCTCAGAAGACGCAGGTATCTATTGACCGGTTTTTGTAGGACTGCTCCCTGGTCCTCACGATCTACTGTTTTCTGTCACTATCGGTTGGATCTATCCTCCTCAGCTGACCTTGTTTTGTAGAAGGGTGCTTGAGACGATGGTCCCTCCCCAATACGTTAGTCTCTGAAAATCTCTCACATGGTGCTGTCATGGGTGAGGGGAAAACACCAAGGTTACTTACCGGTAGCCGGTTTTTCCAGAACCCATGACAGCACCCATATAATCCCTCCCTTCTCACCTTTGGTGTGCACTATTCTGGGTGTGCATGTGTGTGTTATAGTTGGTGATAGAGCTAAGTTCTAACAATTGTTGGAGGTCCTCTCATTCTCGGTCAGCCAACTGATGAAGAGGAGCGGTACCGCCCTATAATTCTGAATGGTTTCCTGTCCTCGCTGGGCGGATCCCTCTCTCACGTGGTGCTGTCATGGGTTCTGGAAAAACCGGCTACCGGTAAGTAACCTCGGTGTTTCTCTTCTCCATTACTGGCTAATAATTTAATGTCTATTGTTAAAAGGGAGAGCCGTCGGTACGATTCTGTTTTTTCCCGGACTTCAGAATTAGGACTGTTAAGGCCTCTGTTTCATAAAAGGTGGTAAAATATTTTGCCTCTATGACTCTTCGAATAATTTAAGCAATAGCAGGGGGTATATGTTTTAAAGCACTCCCCTGGTAGGCCAGTCCATTCCCGGACCCTTTTCATTCTGGGTTTGTCCAAGCACCTGCTCCAACAGAATGTCCCTGTCTAGCAGGTCTCTATCCTCATCACGTAATCTGGAAAGGGGAAGAACATCAAAATAATGTGCAATCTCGTCCACCGGACAGTCACACTTCGAGGTGTATAAACGGGAGTAATATGTACACACTTCTTCCACTATACGCTCACTGTCTTCCACTATGTTACCAGTGCCCGTTACCAGTTTATTAATGTGGGAGGAGCCATCTTGTGCTTTAAAGGAGTTGTCCGACAAACTCAAAAAATTTTGGTAAGGTAATCTGTGCTGTATTGTTATATAAAACACCTCTACATTGTTATTTTTGTTTTCTAACTTTTGTTCCTCTTGAATTATCCCTGTATTCTCTGCAGCTCTTTGTTTACATTCAGCTCCAAGAACTAACAAAGTTAAATAGATGGGTAGAGTGCTCACAAAAGGGACTAACATGTAATCTCAACCCTATTTTAAAATGTGCAATTTTTATTAATATTCATTAAAATGTACTCACAAACAGACACACAAACATAAATGAGAATGGATCACGGTATCCTTGTAAATAACCAAGGAGTTTTATATACACACTCACTTTAGGAAAGGGAAGGGAAACTAATATAGCCCTATAAGGGTAGTGTATCCCTACCTAACAACGGAGGGTATTACAAATGGTAATATTCCTAAAATTGCACATTTTAAAATAGGGTTGAGATTACATGTTAGTCCCTTACATTCAGCTCCAGCAAACTTGACTTCTTCCTGTGCTAAACCTCCCAGTCAGAGCTGGCACTGCCCGGCCTCACTGTCCAGCTCCGTTCTGTCCCGACCCCTACCCCCATAGGGAACACATGTAGGCTACATTCACATGACCGTTCCATTTTTGCGGTCTGCAAAAAAGGTCCGTTTTTTTCACGGATGCATCCGTTTGGCATCAGTGTGACATCCGTTCCGTATACGGTCCGTGTGCCTTCCATTTTTTTTTGCGGACTGCAAAAAACGGAAGCAGCAAGAAAGATAAATTGATGAGTAGGCATAGAGATGGATAGATAGATATAGACAGAGATAGAGGAATGAATGAATGAATGAATGAATGAACGAACAGAGGGATAGATAGATGGATAGATAGATGAGAAAGATATAATGTCCTACCCCCCTGCATATTCCAAGCTGGCACCCTTTAGTGACTTTCATGTGGATCTAAATGGTGCTTAGCCTTGTATTTAGGCAAAAAAAAAAAAAATAATTAAAAAAAAAAACGACGTGGGGTCCCCCATATATCTTTTCTAGCCAGCTCAGGTAAAGCAGACGGCTGCAGCCTGCAGACCACAGCTGGCAGCTTCACCTTGGCTGGTAATCCAAAACAGAGGGCACCCCACGCTGTTATTTTAAATTAAATAAATAATTTAAAATAAAAAACACGGGGCCCCCCCCAAATTGGATCCCCAGCCAAGGTAAAGCAGACAGCTGTGGTGTGGTATTCTCAGACTAGGGAGGTCCACTGTTATTGGACACTCCCCAGCCTAAAAATAGCAGGCTACAGCCGCTCCAGAAGTGGCGCATCCATTAGATGTGCCAATCCTGGCGCTTTGCCCCAACTCATCCCATTGCCCTAGTGTGGTGGCAAACGGGGTAATATATGGGGTTGATGCCAGATGTGTAATGTCACCTGGCATCAGGCCCTGGGGTTAGTGATGTCAAGCGTCTATCAGATACCCGACATCACCAACCCACCCAGTCAGTAATAAAATAAAAAAAAAAAAAAAAAAAAAGTTTACCCAGATTTGCATGTCAACATGGTCCTGCCCATGTTGACATGAAATGACCGGAAGCAGCAAAAACGCGGCAGGAGCGGTCACATGACTGCTCTGAGCCTCGGGAGTGGGGCTGACAGCAGGGCAGGTAAGTGGTCACTATCTACTTACCTGCCGCAATGTAGCCAAATAGGGAATATAAAAAAAAAAAACAAAGTCAAAATAAGCTGGATAACCCCTTTAATGATTGTGGCTAGTAGGTGTCCCACATCTCTATGAAAAATTTTTGATTGAGAAAAAAAAAAACAAAACGCATATTAGTTGCCACCAACAGGAGATTTCCCCTCAGTGCTACTTGCGCATTCTCCAGGCTTTTCCTCTATTGGATTCAGTATCACAGAAGCCTGCGCAACAGACAATTCTTAAGTACTGAGTATATTGTCTAATTTGGATTTTGCGGGAACATATTTCCCTGATATAGAGGCCCTGTACAACGGCTTTCATAGAGTCCCATAGTGAATGTGATGGTGAGGAGCCCTTGTTCAGGTTGAAAAATTCTAATACATGTGTATTCAGTATCTGAATCCAAAAGGAGTTAAGTCTCCAAACAGGTCTGGACAGCGTGAGGGTGTTCCCCCATGAAAGTTTAAAACGTAGTGTTGAGTGGTCAGATACACTTTTGGGTAGATAAGCGACCGACCATGTGTATGAGGTCATGAGTGAGTTGCCAATAGCCCGGCCTATCCGTGACAGTGTGGAGCGAGCTAGAGTAACAGGAAAACTGCTTAGCTGTGGGGTTTTTTTTGTTTTGTTTTTTTTACACACCATAGATCCACCATGCCTACTTCTTCTAATGTCCTAGCAAAAGAAGTTGGGGCAGCATTGTCCGATATGTTACCTGTGTGGAGCTTATCCAGATATGGATGTAAATAAGTATTGAAATCTTCCATCAGGAGGGTTGGTACAGCAGGGCAGGAATTAAGGTAAGTATCCATTTCACCGGCTCCGCTGAGTAAGGTGGGGGAATGTACACTGCTACCAGGATAATTTGTTTATTATACATCATACAATGTATACAAACAAATCTCCCCCCCCCGGATCTATTACCGATTTTATACAGGAGAATGGGATGGATCTATGCACCAATACGCTCATATCCCTTGCATGAGTTGAATACATGGAGTGATACTCGGGCACAAGCCATGCCCTTCTCAGCCAATGGATATTATCTTTCACTATATGTGTTTCAGACAGGCACAAAATAGCTAAAAAGAATTGCTGCAAATGGGTAAAAGCGGGGCATTTCGTTTGCATCCCCAAACCCCCTAACATTCCATGCCACAATATTTATCAGTGTCGCCATAGGTATAGACTATAAAATGAATCAGGGGTATACTACTGTCTATGGAGGCAGGGAAGTGGATCCCATTGTTGCACGCTATTTGTGAGCAGAGCGACATCGCCAAACTGTACTGCATAGGACCTAAAGAGAAAGTAGGATAGAAAAGAAGAAAACAAAAAGAGGAGAGGAAATAGAGAAAAACAATACTGCACAACAGTGCACAGCATACTGTCCTCCCAACATTTGAACCATATACATTTCTCTCCAGTAGAGAAAATCGGGGCTAGACACCAGCCCGGGACCTATGCAGGCAGCAGGGGACCCACAGTTCATCTCATCAGTGGGTGTCAGTCGACAACCAGGTTCCCCTTACCCGGGGTCCTAAATAAATGTATTAGGACATACCAGCATAGCATCCTTCAGAAAAATGGCGAAGTGCCATTTCTTAATTACATTTCGAACTCAGGAACTGGCAAAATATTTTCAATCTTCTTATAGCCTTCTCCTGCTTTATGGTCCTCCACCATTTTCAGAGTGCTAGGCAGCTGCTTAGAAGAACCCATGGCTGCTTTTTTACACAAGGTTAGAGGAGGCTGGGTGTTTATAAATAAAATATTTGAAACTAAAGCTGTGAAATTTGCATCACCTGGCCTTTCCTATCAATGATCGTGAAAAAGCCATAACCCCAACAAGCTAATTAAGGTCTGAAACCTTGGTCAAAAATTATCTGAGCACACAAATCTCCAAGAGTGACTTTTGAATCAGCCTATTTTCCCTTGTAATTTTTCAAATGTAAAAGATGAAAATTGTTTTTGCCTAAAATACAAAAGGAAATGTGTCATCTACCAGGACCAGGCAGCAGACAGGGGCGGGAGTAACTAGCAAAACCCGACCCGCATATTATATTTCAGAGGCTGCCATCTATCAAATAGCAGTGCATTGCTGTAACTTTACTTGCACAAATTTCTGAAATAAAACACCCCATCTCAGAACAAAAAGCTATGCTTACATTCAGCATCCTAACACCAGTATAGCAATAACTTTACTTTATATATGAAAATCCTGCTGGTTCGTTCTTTTTAACTTTTCAGAATAAGTAATTTTGACCAGGGGTGCCCAATCTTTCACATGCCACTGTATATGGAACACTATGATCCAAGCGAGAAGATTAAGAGGCTTACCTGCTCAGGAGATCATCTTGTTTTTCTTTAGCTTCCTCATATTTCTCAGCAAGACGTTCAGCCATTTCTTTGAGGCTTTTTCTAAATTAAAAATAAAAAAAAAAAAAAAAAAAAAAAAGGATGCAAATATGATCAAACTCTGTAGTTTAATTTCTTAAGGACAGGACAATTTTTCATTTTAGCTTTTTTTTTTTTTAGCTTCCCCATGTTCTAAAGAGACCTTTTGTTTTTTTATTTTTTTTTTCAGCCACATATGGGCTTAATTTTTTGGGGACGAGTTGTAGTTTTAAATATGCTCAATAAGAAAAAAAATGTTTTGAGTGAAATGAAGGAAAAAAAAAAAAAAAAGTAATTTTTTTAATTTTGGTTTTTACAACAGTGTAGCAAAAGCAAAAAGAATGGGAAATACTTTTCAGGTATGAATAGGTAAGCATGTTACCAAATTCAGGTTTTTGTTTTTTTTTTTTTACAGAGTTTGTCGTTCCGTAAAAATTACCTAGCAGCATTATTAGTAAAATCACAATGATGCAAAAAAAATTTAGATTTTCCATTATTTTTAGTGATGGAAAAAAAATATATTAAATATATTCTAGTATGTTATTTTCTGAGACCTGCATCTTTTTATTTTCAGATAGATTGTACAGTATGAGGTCTTGTTTTTGTGTGGTGAGCTGATAAATAATTTTTTTTGTACCATTTTTTTTTCATTGGGGGAGGGGGATTGTTTGCTTCTTACGGTGTTTATGCAAGTATGGCATTTTATGCAAGTTTATGGAGTTTACAAATTAGGTTAAATATTCTATGTTTTGATACTGAATATTTGTGATTAGACAAGACACAAGTTCATGTCCTGCAACACTACAGCATTGCAGTATATAGTTAAAATCTGCTATATTTTTAACACTAAGGTTCAGATACGGCTTTAAAGAAGGCAAATAAGTAATTTTATTATAAAGGTTAATATGAAATACAAACTTAAAAGGAAAAGTATGATATTGCGTACACTTTTGTATATTGAACATACAAAGGTTAAGTACAGTTAAATATACTTACATCACCAAGGAGCTTTGGACATCATCTGTCTGGAAGTCAGAGAAGCATGACATAGACAGAGACTCCTGGACATCACTGACCGGACGTCTCACGGTGCAGGAAACACGAGCTTCTGTCTGTGCTATACTTCAGCTGATCTTAAAAAGGCTTGAACAATATTACAAGCCTTAAAGTTAATGTGTTGTAGTCTTATTGATCCATGCCCTTTGATGGCCAGTCATTGGGCATAGATGAACCAGAGATACACCACACATCAGACAATGGGGTAATAAACCCACAGCATTCAAGTCTCCCAAGAATACACATCAGGTATTTGAGCTAGGTAAATGGATATATTGTTTGTCTGTATATTCAAGACAAACACACAGAAATCCTTAAGTATATACAAGATTTTGTAACCATGTACACTTTGTCTGTCTGATTAATCAATGTTATAGTATAACAATTTATAAACTCAAAAATAGCCATTTTTATATTTGCAATACAAGCATTGCAGTATATAGTTAAAATCTTGTGGGGGGACCCTTTTTTTTTTTCTTCCCTCTACTTCACTTTGTCTGGGAGAGGGCCCTATTTTGATCTTGATCGGATTGTTTTGTTGTTGCAGTTATCAAATGTTTTAGCTAATGTATTCATATATTTTGTTGCTGTCTCCCTGGTGGAGTGTTTGTCTGGGGGTTACGGCGTTTCCGTTGCTAGACTCACCCCACTAGGGACACTTGTTTTTCAAGTGTGACTGTATTGACCCATCTTGGGCCTTTTACAGTCTTTTTTGCCTCGACCTAGGAGCGAGGCCATAGCCTATACTCTTAGTAGGCTTTCCTCTAAGTTTTTCAGTCTCTACTTTTTCTTGCTTGTACTCCCTATTTTATCTCTTACCTCGCCTTCTTCCTTGTTCTGCCTACCTCTCTCATTCCTCCCCCGACCCCCGCCTCTCCTACCCCTTTACCGCTTGGGACTCTCTACATTTTAGAAATCCAAGTTTTACTTAAACGGTACACACTATGGTCTCCTTGAAGTTTGCATCGCTGAATGTACAAGGGTTCAATACCCCACAAAAGCGCAATCAGATCCTGCACGGTATGCACAAAATGGGAGTCCAGGTACTCCTGCTACAGGAGACTCACTAAGTGTGGTCATGTGCCGGATATCCCCAAAAAATACTACCCGCTTTGGCATCATGCCCCCAACCCCTTGGCGAGATCAAAAGGGGTCAGTATTGCGCTACATAAAAATTTTCCATGCACGGTGACAGAAGTTAGCACTGATCCACACGGCAGATTCCTATTTGTCAACTTAGTACTCTATAACCAAAAATACACAGTCGCTAATTTTTATCTTCCTAATAAAAGGTCAGACTGTTGCCGGGGCTAGGTTCCTGAGGAGACTGGAGACTTTTGCAACTGGACATCTGATCATTGGTGGAGATTTTAAATTTACCTCTGAACCCGAAGCTCGACACGTCGGCTGGTAAGTCTGTGATTTCACAGTCAGCTAGCATCTCTTAGGTCCGCAATGCATTTGAGTAGGGTTGTTGACATCTGGCGTCTGCTCTATCCATCGGTCAAGGACTTTTCTCATTTTTCGGCGGTACACAATTCGTATAGCCGTATTGATTTTTTTCCTGATTAGCTATAACCTACTCTCCTGGTCCCCCACTGCTTCCATCGGCCCAGTGACTTGGTCTGACCATGCCCCTGTCTACGTGACTCTGAATCCCCCAGACTCTCCTTCTAAGTCGTGGAACTGGAGACTCAACCCTAATCTTCTCCTAGATGCAGACGTTAAAGAAAAAGAGAATTTTGTTTACTTACCGTAAATTCTTTTTCTTGTAGTTCCGTATTGGGAGACCCAGACATTGGGTGTATAGCTTCTGCCTCCAGAGGACACACAAAGTACTACACTCAAAAGTGTAGCTCCTCCCTCTGAGCTTATACACCCCCTGGAGAACCAGATCTAGCCAGTTTAGTGCAAAAGCTGAAGGAGAATAGCCACCCACAAGTAAAAACAGAGCAAGAACCGGAACAACCGGAGACTCTGTCCACGACAACAGCCGGTGATAACACGCGGAACAAGAAACTGCCAACAGGCAACAGGGAGGGTGCTGGGTCTCCCAATACGGAACTACAAGAAAAAGAATTTACGGTAAGTAAACAAAATTCTCTTTTTCTTTATCGTTCCTATGGGAGACCCAGACATTGGGACGTCTCAAAGCAGTCCATGGGTGGGAATAAACAAAAAAACAAAGAAGTAGGCGGAGCCTAACTTCACAAATGGGCGACAGCCGCCTGAAGGATGCGTCTGCCCAAGCTCGCATCTGCCGAAGCATGAGCATGCACTTGGTAGTGCTTTGAAAAGGTATGCAGGCTAGTCCAAGTGGCAGCCTGACAGACTTGCTGAGCCGTAGCCTGGTGCCTAAAAGCCCAAGATGCACCGACAGCTCTGGTCGAGTGTGCCTTGATCCCCGGCGGAGGAGGCACCTGAGAACACTGGTAGGCATCCGAAATGGTCGACCTAATCCAACGGGCTAAGGTCGGCTTAGAAGCAGAGAGGCCCTTACGCCGACCTGTGGTTAGCACAAAAAGAGAGGTGCACCGCCTAAGAGCAGCGGTGCGAGACACATAGATCCGGAGAGCCCGCACCAGATCCAGAGTATGCAACGCTTTTTCAAAGCGATGAATAGGAGCCGGACAAAAGGAAGGAAGGGTAATGTCCTGGTTAAGGTGGAAAGGAGAAACCACCTTAGGAAGAAAGTCCGGAGTCGGACGGAGAACCACCTTGTCTTGATGAAAAACCAAAAAAAAGGTGACTCCGAAGAGAGCGCAGCCAAAACAGAAACTCTCCTGAGGGAAGTTATGGCCACTAGAAAGACCACTTTCTGTGAAAGACGAAACAAAGAAACCTCCCTAAGAGGCTCAAAGGGGGGTTTCTGCAAAACCTTGAGAACCAAATTGAGGTCCCAGGGATCCAAGGGCCGCCGGTAAGGCGGAATGATGTGAGACGCGCCCTGCAAGAAGGTGCGGACATGAGCCAGCCGGGCGATACGCCGCTGGAACAGTACTGACAGAGCCGAAACTTGTCCCTTGAGAGAGTTGAGGGACAGTCCAAGCTGCAGACCGGACTGTAGAAAGGACAGAAGGGTCGGCAAGGAAAAAGGCCAAGGAGAATGGCCGGAAGAGCGACACCAGGACAGGAAAATTTTCCAAGTCCTGTGATAGATCTTGGCAGAGGAAGACTTACGGGCCAGAGTCATAGTGGAGATGACTTCAGGGGGGATACCGCAAGCCGTCAAGATCCAGGACTCAAGAGCCACGCCGACAATCTGAGAGCCGCAGAATTCTGGCGGAAAAATGGAACTTGTGAGAGAAGGTCTGGACGGTCCGGAAGATGCCACGGCACCTCTACGGACAGATAGAGCAGGTCTGGATACCAAGCTCGCCTGGGCCAGTCCGGAGCAATGGAGGATGACTCGACGGCCCTCCATTCTGATCTTGCGCAGAACTCTGGGCAAGAGAGCTAGAGGGGGAAACACGTAGGACAGACGAAACTGGGACCAGTCTTGAACCACAGCATCCGCGGCGAATGCCTGAGGATCGTCGGAGCGAGCCACGTAAACCGGAACCTTGTTGTTGTGACGGGATGCCATTAGGTCCACGTCCGGAGTGCCCCACTTGCGGCAGATTGACTGAAACACTGCCGGGTGCAGGGACCACTCGCCACTGTCCACGGTTTGACGGCTGAGAATCTGCCTCCCAGTTTTCCACGCCTGGGATGTGGACTGCGGATATGGTGGACTTTGAATCCTCCGTCCATTGAAGGATGTGTTGTACCTCCAACATTGCCAGGCGGCTGCGTGTCCCGCCTTGGTGATTGATGTAGGCAACCGCTGTCGCGTTGTCTGACTGGACTCGGATGTGCTTGCCCGCCAATAGGTGGTGAAAAGCTAGGAGAGCCAGAAGCACGGCTCTGGTTTCCAGCACATTGATCGAGAGGGCTGACTCGGACGGAGTCCAAGTGCCCTGTGCTCGGCGGTGGAGACATTCCGCTCCCCAGCCGGATAGACTGGCATCCGTGGTGAGGATCACCCAGGACGGGGCCAGGAAGGAGCGTCCCTGAGACAGAGAGAGGGGCCGAAGCCAACACTGAAGAGAGCTCCTGGTCTGTGGCGACAGAGCCACTAACCTGTGCAAGGAGGAAGGCCGCTTGTCCCAACAGCGGAGAATGTCCAGCTGCAGTGGACGCAGATGGAACTGGGCAAAGGGAACAGCCTCCATTGACGGCACCATCTGACCCAGCACCTGCATCAGGTGCCTGATGGAATAACGGCGGGGCCTCAGCAGAGAGCGCACCACCAGTTGGAGGGACTGCTGTTTGATTAAGGGCAACTTCACAAGTGCCGGCAGAGTCTCGAACTGCATCCCTAGGTACGTGAGCCTCTGGGTCGGAGTCAGAGTGGATTTGGGCAGATTGACAAGCCACCCGAATTGGGCTAGAGTGGCGAGAGTGAGCGAGACACTCCGCTGACAGTCTGCGCTGGATGAAGCCTTGACTAGAAGGTCGTCCAGGTAAGGAATCACTGCCAACCCCTGGAGGTGCAGAACCGCAACCACTGCTGCCATGACCTTGGTGAATACACGAGGGGCCGTGGCTAACCCGAAGGGAAGAGCCACGAATTGGAAAGATTCCTCTCCGATTGCAAAACGTAGCCAATGCTGGTGTGAAACTGCAATTGGCACATGGAGATAGGCATCTCTGATGTTGATGGATGCCAGGAAATCCCCTTGGGTCATTGAGGCAATGACTGACCGCAGAGACTCCATGCGAAAATGCCGCACCTGAACATGCTTGTTGAGAAGCTTGAGATCCAGGATGGGCCGGAAGGAACCGTCCTCTTTGGGGACTAGGAAGAGATTTGAGTAGAAACCTCTGAACCGTTCCCGGGCGGGAACCGGTACAATTACTCCGTTGGCCTGCAAGGATGCCACGGCCTGAGAGAGAAGGCGGCGGCCTTGGAGCAGGGGGGAGTTGACAGAAAAAATCTGTCTGGCGGGTTGGAAGAGAATTCTATCCTGTAGCCGTGGGAGATGATATCCCGCACCCACTGATCGGAGACGTGTTGAAACCACGCGTCGCCAAAGTGGGAGAGCCTGCCACCGACTAAGGACGTTGCTGGCGCGGACAGATAGTCAAGAGGAGGCTGCCTTAGTGGCAGCAGCTCCTGCGGTCTTCTGTGGACGCGCTTTTGTGCGCCAGTTGGATTTTTGGTCCTTGGCTGAGTTAGTGGATGAGGCCGAGGGCTTAGAGGACGACCAGTTGGAGGAACGAAAGGAACGAAACCTCGACTGATTCCTACCCTGGACAGGTTTCCTGGTTTTAGTTTGTGGCATGGAAGTACTCTTCCCGCCAGTAGCTTCCTTAATAATTTCATCCAGCTGTTCACCGAACAGCCTGGACCCAGCAAAAGGGAGTCCAGCAAGGTACTTCTTTGAAGAAGCATCTGCCTTCCACTCTCGAAGCCACAAGATCCTGCGGATAGCGAGGGAATTAGCCGAAGCCACCGCAGTGCGGTGAGAAGCCTCCAGCATGGCAGACATGGCATAGGATGAAAAAGCTGAAGCTTGGGAAATTAAGGTAACCATTTCGGGCATAGATTCCCTGGCGAGGGAATGCATCTCCTCTAGAGAAGCAGAGATGGCTTTGAGAGCCCACACTGCTGCAAAAGTTGGGGAGAACGAGGCCCCTGCTGCCTCATATACAGATTTGGCCAGAAGGTCAACCTGGCGGTCAGTGGAATCCTTAAGAGAGGTGCCATCAGCCACTGATACAACGGTCCGGGCTTAGAGTCTAGACACCGGGGGGTCTACCTTCGGTGAATGAGCCCACTCCTTGACCACCTCAGGTGGAAAGGGAAAACGGTCATCAGAACCACGCTTTGGGAAGCGTTTGTCAGGACAGGCCCTAGGCTTGGTCACAGCGGCCTGAAAACTGGAGTGGTTAAAGAACACTCTTTGTCCTCTTAGGCGAGGTAAACTGGTGCTTTTCTGCCAGGGAGGGTTGCTCCTCTGATACTGGCGGATTGAGATCCAGTACAGAATTAATGGACGCAATCAAATCACTAACATCTGAGTCACTTTCGGACAGATCAATGGGACACATGGAGTTAGCCTCCGAGCCCCCTGTAAAGGCATCCTCCTCATTCCGAGAGTCAGCTTCTGAAACAGAGCCGCGGGACGAGGAAGGAGAGGGAGCCCTGCGTCTCCTCTAAGGAGGACGGGGTCTGGGACCAGATGATGAATCCTCTGTGAGCTCCGCTGAGAGAGCCTTAGCAGCAGAGGCACCCTGTGAAGGGGGCTGATGCATGTTCAGCAAAGTCCTGGACAGCTGTCCCATGGAGTTGGCAAAAGACTGGGAGATAGACCTAGATAAGGATTCTACCCAAGCCGGGGGTTCAGCCACAGGAGCCGGAGCAGCCGGAGAGACCACTGGGGGTGCGATTCCAGGCTGAGGCATCGTCAGGTTAGAGCAGGCAACACAATGTGGATAGGTGCTCAGTTCAGGCAGTAGGAGCTTACATGCAGTGCATACTGAATACAGCTTTGGAGCCTTGCTCCTCGTGTGAGACATGCTGCTGGAGTGGGGGCTCTGCCAGAATGACCCCCAGAGAGTATATACAGAGGTCCACAACCAGAGGTTGTGGCTTACCAGACCGCTGGAGCGGTGTTGTGTGCCCTCCAGATCCCGAAGCCCGGACCCCCAAGCACCTCAGCAGGGATGCTGCAGCCAGTGCTGATCGCAGAGAAAACGCTGAGAAAATGGCGCCGGAGCGAAGAGAGGGCGCGGGACCTACTCTGAGAGCGGGATCTGGAGGGCCAAAGAGACTTACAGGGGAGGAGACATGTACCCAGTGAGGAGTGTCCCTCCCCTGTGCAGAATGGCCGCTGGGCGTAGCCACGCTGTCCCTCTGCATGAATGACATGCGAGGGTAGTGAAACCGAAAGTAGGCCTCCGGCGAAGCCGGGGCCTAAATTTGAGCGGTGCGGCCGGCGCGAAGGCACCATCGGCGTGGTTCTCAGGCGACAGCCAGAGAACCCGCCGGAAATGTCAGAAAAATCACTCAGCACACTCTCCCACAACAATAAAGTACAGGGACCCCCAATATATAAACGTCTCGGGTACTTAGCTTGCTGAGACACAGGGTTCCAAGTCCTTGGGGATGAGTGCTCCGGTCCAGCAGGATCCTGAAGGGCTGCGGATGGAGACCGGTCTCCTGCCAAGCATGGAGAACCGTGCTGGCTCCCACTTCAAGCCAGAGCCCAGGAGGGATGGTGAAGGAGCACGGCATGTAAGGCTCCAGCCTTGGAATCAACCTTAACAGCACCGCCGACACAGTGGGGTGAGAAGGGACATGCCGGGGGTCCAGAGGACCCGCTTTTCTTCAAACTCTTTCCAAAAATCAAAAATCAGATGAGAATGCATGTGTGGATGTATGCCTCCTGAACACAAAGCGATAAACTGGCTAGATCTGGTTCTCCAGGGGGTGTATAAGCTCAGAGGGAGGAGCTACACTTTTTAGTGTAGTACTTTGTGTGTCCTCCGGAGGCAGAAGCTATACACCCAATGTCTGGGTCTCCCATTGGAACGATAAAGAAAGGATATCTATGACTATCTCAGACTTCCTTCAGTATCATGCAGATGACAATACCCCTCTTCCCACTAAGTGGGAAGCACTGAAGTGCGTAACCAGAGGGGAACTTATACGAAAGGAGCTAGACTGAAGAGAGATAAAGCTAAACAGATTGAGGATCTTCTTTCCAAAATCCATTCCTTGGAACAAACACATAAAGTGACTCTTGACCAGGATACCTTACTCAAACTGACTAAGACGAGGGAAGACCTTAAAGCAGTACTCGACTTGGCTCACACTAAATTTAGAGAACGCTCCCAACAGTTTTTTTATGAGTTTGCAGATAAGTGTGGGGGTCCCTTGGCGAGACATATCCACCCGAAAACAGCGTCAACGTATGTCCCCTCGATTAAGACAGCTGACAAACAAACGGTGCATCACCTCACTGACATCGCTTTAGCCTTTGAGAAGTATTAGGAGATGTTATATAATATCAACGACAAATCTGTAGACCCCACCAACTCCCGGCTTCTGCAGAAAATCGACAACTACCTGCTAGACACGCCGCTTCCCCCCCTATTAGCGGAAACGGCTGATGAGTTGGATTCCCCGTTCTCACTAGAGGAGGTCATCCAAGTGGTGTCCTCTTCTCCCCCCAACAAAAGCCCAGGGCCAGATGGCTTTACTACCAAATTTTACCAAACGTTTCTAACGGAGCTGGCACCTTTTCTTACTAAGGTCTTCAACTCCATCTCCAAAGACTATCCTTTCCAGAAACAATCACTGTCTGCTAATATCACGGTGATCCCCAAGCTGGGCAAGGACCCCTTGCTCTGCTCAAGCTATCGCCCTAGATCGCTAATTAATGTGGACGTGAAGCTGTTTGCTAAACTTCTGGCTAACAGACCGAGTCATTCTCTGCCGCTATTGATACACAATGACCAGGTAGGCTTCGTACCTAGCAGAGAGGCTAGAGACAATACTATTAAATCGATCCTTGTTATCTCCCAAATGTTGAAACTAAAAACACCAGCCTGTGTGTTGTCAGTAGATGCAGAGAAGGCCTTTGATAGGGTCAGTTGGCCATTCCTTGGGCGTGTGCTTGAGCGGGCAGGTTTCGGTCCAAGCTTTAGAGAAAAAGAGAATTTTGTTACTTACCGTAAATTCTTTTTCTTATAGTTCCGTATTGGGAGACCCAGACCATGGGTGATTAGCTTCTGCCTCCGGAGGACACACAAAGTACTACACTAAAAAGTGTAGCTCCTCCCTCTGAGCTTATACACCCCCTGGTAGCCAGTCCTAGCCAGTTTAGTGCAAAAGCTGAAGGAGAATAGCCACCCACAAGTAGAACCGAGAAAGAACCAGAACAACCGGAGACTCTGTCCACGACAACAGCCGGTGATAACACACGGACAAGAAAATTGCCAACAGGCAACAGGGAGGGAGCTGGGTCTCCCAATACGGAACTATAAGAAAAAGAATTTACGGTAAGTAACAAAATTCTCTTTTTCTTTATCGTTCCTTTGGGAGACCCAGACCATAGGACGTTCCAAAGCTGTCCCTGGGTGGGAATAAACAGAAAAAACTAAGAAGTAGGCGGAGCCTAACTTCACAAGTGGGCGACAGCCGCCTGAAGGATGCGTCTGCCCAAGCTCGCATCTGCCGAAGCATGAGCATGCACTTGGTAGTGCTTCGAAAAGGTATGCAGGCTAGTCCAAGTGGCAGCCTGACAGACCTGTTGAGCCGTAGCCTGGTGCCTAAAAGCCCAAGAGGCACCGACAGCTCTGGTCGAGTGTGCTTTGATCCCCGGCGGGGGAGGCACCTGAGTACTCTGGTAGGCGTCCGAAATGGTCGATCTAATCCAACGGGCCAAGGTCGGCTTAGAAGCAGAGAGACCCTTGCGCCGCCCTGTGGTTAGCACAAAAAGAGAGGTGCACCGCCTAAGCGCAGCGGTGCGAGACACATACATCCAGAGAGCACGCACCAGATCTAGAGTATGCAGCGCTTTCTCAAAGCGATGAACAGGGGCCGGACAGAAGGAAGGCAAGGAAATATCCTGGTTAAGGTGGAAGGGAGAGACCACCTTAGGAAGAAAGTCCGGGGTCGGACGGAGAACTACCTTGTCTTGGTGAAAAAACAAAAAAGGTGACTCCGAGGAGAGCGCAGCCAAATCAGAGACTCTCCTGAGAGAAGTTATGGCAACTAGAAAGGCCACCTTTTGAGAAAGACGATACAAAGAAACCTCCCTAAGGGGCTCGAAAGGGGGTTTCTGCAATACCGTGAGGACCAAGTTAAGGTCCCAGGGATCCAAGGTCCGCCGATAAGGCGGAATGATGTGAGACGCACCTTGCATGAAGGTGCGGATCTGAGCCAGCCGGGCGAGACGCCGCTGGAACAGCACTGATAGAGCTGAGACTTGTCCCTTGAGAGAGTTGAGGGACAGTCCTAGCTGCAGACCGGACTGTAAAAAAGACAGAAGGGTCGGCAACGAGAATGGCCAAGGAGAATGGCCGGAAGAGCGACACCAGGACAGGAAAATTTTCCAAGTCCTGTGATAGATCTTGACGGAGGAAGACTTACGGGCCCGAGTCATAGTGGAGATGACTTCAGGAGGAATACCAGAAGCCGTCAAAATCCAGGACTCAAGAGCCACGCCGTCAATTTGAGTGCCGAAGAATTCGGGCGGAAAAACGGACCTTGCGAGAGCAGGTCTGGACGGTCCGGAAGATGCCACGGCATCTCCACGGACAGTTGGAGCAGGTCCAGATACCAAGCTCGCCTGGGCCAGTCCGGTGCAATGAGGATGACTCGACGGCCCTCCATTTTGATCTTGCGCAGGACTCTGGGCAAGAGAGCTAGAGGGGGAAACACGTAGGACAGACGAAACTGGGACCAGTCTTGAACCAGAGCGTCCGCGGCGAAGGCCTGAAGATCGTGGGAGCGAGCCACGTAAACCGGAACCTTGTTGTTGTGACGGGATGCCATTAGGTCCACTTCTGGAGTGCCCCCCTTGCGGCAGATTGACTGAAACACTGCCAGGTGCAGGGACCACTCGCCACCGTCCACGGATTGACGGCTGAGATAATCTGCCTCCCAGTTTTCTACGCCAGGGATGTGGACTGCGGATATGGTGGACTTGGAGTCCTCCGCCCATTGAAGAATGCGTTGGACCTCCAACATTGCCAGGCGGCTGCGTGTCCCGCCTTGGTGATTGATGTAGGCAACCGCTGTCGCGTTGTCTGACTGGACTCGAATGTGCCTGCCCGCCAACAGGTGGTGAAAGGCTAGGAGAGCTAGAAGCACAGCTCTGGTTTCCAGCACATTGATTGAAAGGGCTGACTCGGACGGAGTCCAAGTGCCCTGAGCTCTGTGGTGGAGATGTACCGCTCCCCAGCCGGATAGGCTGGCATCCGTGGTGAGTATCACCCAGGACGGAGTCAGGAAGGAGCGCCCTTGGGACAGGGAGAGGGGTTGAAGCCACCACTGAAGAGAGCTCCTGGTCCGTGGCGACAGAGCCACTAACCTCTGTAAGGAGGAAGGCCGCTTGTCCCAACAGCGGAGAATGTCCAGCTGCAGAGGACGCAGATGGAACTGGGCAAAGGGAACCGCCTCCATGGAGGCCACCATTTGACCCAGCACCTGCATCAGGCGCCTGAGGGAATAACGTCAGGGCCTCAGGAGAGAGCGCACCGCTAGCCGGAGAGACTGCTGTTTGATTAAGGGCAACTTCACAAGTGCCGGCAAAGTCTCGAACTGCATCCCTAGGTACGTGAGACTCTGGGTCGGAGTCAGAGTGGATTTGGGAAGATTGACAATCCACCCCAATTGGGCTAGGGTGGCGAGAGTGAGCGAAACACTCCGCTGACAGTCTGCGCTGGATGTACCCTTGACCAGAAGGTCGTCCAGATAAGGAAGCACTGCTAACCCCTGGAGGTGCAGGACCGCAATCACTGCCGCCATGACCTTGGTGAATACCCGAGGGGCCGTGGCTAACCCGAAGGGGAGAGCCACGAATTGGAAATGATCCTCTCCTATCAGAAAACGTAACCAATGCTGATGTGACACTGCAATTGGCACATGTAGATAGGCATCTCTGATGTCGATGGACGCCAGGAACTCCCCTTGGGTCATAGAGGCAATGACTGATCGCAGAGACTCCATGCGAAAATGCCGCACCCGGACATGCTTGTTGAGAAGCTTGAGATCCAGGATGGGCCGGAAGGTACCGTCCTTTTTTGGAACTAGGAAGAGATTTGAGTAAAAACCTCTGAACCGTTCCTGAGCGGGAACTGGGACAATCACTCAGTTTGCCTGCAAGGACGCCACGGCCTGCGAGAAGGCGGCGGCCTTGGAGCAGGGGGGAGTTGAGAGAAAAAAAATCTGTTTGGAGGGCTGGAAGAGAATTCTATCCTGTAGCCGTGAGATATGATGTCTCTCCCCCACTGATCGGAGACTTGCTTTAACCAAGCGTTGCCAAAGTGGGAGAGCCTGCCACCGACTAAGGACGTGGCTGGAGCGGGCCGAGAGTCATGAGGAAGCTGCCTTAGTGGCAGAACCTCCTGCGGTCTTCTGTGGACACGCTTTTGGGCGCCAGTTGGATTTCTGGTCCTTGGCTGAGTTAGCGGACGAGGCGGAAGGCTTAGAGGATGACCAGTTGGAGGAACGAAAGGAACGAAACCTCGATTGATTCCTACCCTGGGCGGGTTTCCTGGTCTTGGTTTGTGGCATGGAAGTACTCTTCCCGCCAGTAGCTTCTTTAATGATTTCATCCAGCTGTTCACCAAACAGCCGTGAACCAGCAAAAGGGAGCCCAGCAACAAACTTCTTGGAAGAAGCATCTGCCTTCCACTCTCGAAGCCACAAAATCCTGCGGATAACAAGAGAATTAGCTGAAGCCACCGCAGTGCGGTGAGCAGCCTCTAGCATGGCAGACATGGCATAAGATGAAAAAGCTGAAGCCTGAGCAGTTAAGGTAACCATCTCAGGCATAGATTCCTTGGTGAGGGAATGCATCTCCTCTAGAGAAGCAGAGATGGCTTTGAGAGCCCACACTGCTGCAAAAGTCAGGGAAAACGCGGCCCCCGCAGCTTCATACACAGATTTGGCCAGAAGGTCAATCTGACGGTCAGTGGAATCCTTAAGTGAGGTGCCGTCAGCCACCGACACAACGGTCCGGGCTGAGAGCCTAGACACCGGAGGGTCTACCTTTGGGGAGTGAGACCACTCCTTGACCACCTCAGGTGGAAATGGAAACCGGTCATCAGAACCACGCTTTGGAAAGCGTTTGTCAGGGCAGGCCCTGGGTTTGGTCACAGCGGTCTGAAAACTAGAGTGGTTAAAGAACACACTCTTCACTCTTAGGCGAGGTAAACTGATGTTTTTCTGCCAAAGAGAGTTGCTCCTCTGACACTGGCGGATTGAGATCCAGCACAGAATTAATAGAAGCAATCAAATCACTAAGATCTGAGTCACCTTCAGAGAAATCGATGGGATACATAGCCTCCGAGCCCCCAGTGAGGGCATCCTCCTCATCTTGAGAGTCAGCTCTTGAGACAGAGCCGTGGGATGGGGAGGGGGGGGGGGGGAAACCCTGCGCCTTCTCTTAGAAGGACGGGGTCTGGGATCAGATGATGAATCCTCCGTGAGCTCCGATGGACAGAGGTCAAATGATAGGAGTCCTCTGTCAAGAGTATTAGAGGCACCCTGTGAGGGAGGCTGATGCATATTCATCAAAGTCCTGGACAAAAGTCCCATGGACTCAGCAAATGACTGGGATATGGACCTAGAAAAGGACTCTACCCAGGCCGGGGGTTCAATCACAGGTGCAGCAGCAGCAGCCTGAAAGACCACTGGGGGTGAGACTCCAGGCTGTGGCACCGCCAAGTTAGAGCAGACATCACAATGTGGATAAATGCTCAGCTCAGGCAGCAGGAGCTTACATGCAGTGCATGCAGAATAAAGCTTTGGAGCCTTGCTCCTTGTGTGAGACATGCTGCTGGAGTAGGGGCTCTGCAGAGAATGAACCCCAGGGAGAATATACAGAGGTCCACAACCGGAGACCGGCTGTGGCTTACCAGACCGCTGAGCGCGGTGTTGTGTGCCCTCCAGATCCCGAAGCCCGGTCCCCCAGTGCGCAGCACCTCAGCAGAGATGCAGAATGCCCACCGGAGCAAAGAGAGGGGGCGGGACTAGGGGCGTTCCTATTAAAGAGCGGGAACTGGAGGGCTATAGAGACCTGCAGGGAAGGAGGGACGCCCCAGCAGTGGGGAGTGTCCCTCCCCTGTGTAGAACGGCCGCCAGGAGGAGCCGAACCTGTCCCTCTGCATGAGTGACATGTGAGGGCAGGAAAATGAAACTAGGCCTCCGGCGAAGCCGGGGCCTAAATTTAAGCGGCGAGGCCGACAAGCAGGCACCATCGGCGCGGTTCTCAGGCAAAAGCTAGAGAACCCGCCGGAAAAGTTAAAACAATCACATACAGCATACTCTCCCCTTACAATAAAGAACCGGGACCCCCAACATAAACGTCTCAGGTACTTAGCTGCTGAGACACAGGGCCATGTCCCTGGGGATGAGTGCTCCGGTCCAACAGAATCCTCAAGGGGCTGTGGATGGAGACCGGACTCCTGCCAAGCATGGAGACCGTGCTGGCTCCCACTTCAAGCCAGAGCCCAGCAGGGATAGTGAAGGAGCGCGTCATGTAAGGCTGCAGCCTTGTAAATCAACCTTAACAACACCGCCGACACAGTGGGGTGAGAAGGGACATGCCGGGAGTCCAGACATGGACCCGCTTTTCTTCAAACTCTTTCCAAAAGTCAAACAAATCAGATGAGAATGCATGTGTGGATGTATGCCTCCTGACACAAAGCAATAAACTGGCTAGGACTGGCTACCAGGGGGTGTATAAGCTCAGAGGGAGGAGCTACACTTTTAAGTGTAGTACTTTGTGTGTCCTCCGGAGGCAGAAGCTAAATACCCATGGTCTGGGTCTCCCAAAGGAACGATAAAGAAAAGGTTCTAGCATTGTATACTCTCCCTACAGCCAAGATTTGGTGTAATGGAATTTTTTCCAACTCATTCAATATCAGAAATGGGACTCGACAAGGATGTCCTCTGTCCCCCCTTCTGTATGCATTGGTGATGGAACATCTAGCCAAAGCAATCAGGAAGAACCCTGATATT
Source organism: Anomaloglossus baeobatrachus (assembly GCF_048569485.1). Lineage (NCBI taxonomy): Eukaryota > Metazoa > Chordata > Amphibia > Anura > Aromobatidae > Anomaloglossus > Anomaloglossus baeobatrachus. The sequence continues at coordinate 476,923,855 of NC_134354.1, read as the reverse complement.
CATCGGATCTGCATAGGTAAAAAAACTCAAACTGGCCCTATATGCTGACGATCTCCTCCTCTACATCGTGAACCCTGAAACATCTCTCCCATCTATCCTGAAGGAGTTTGAGCGGCATGCTGTGGTTAGTAATTTCAAGGTTAATACCTCTAAATCGGAAATCCTAAATATCACCCTTCCCGCTAAACGTAAATCCTCTCTGCAAGAAGCCTTTCCCTTTAAATGGTGTGCCACTGCTCTGAAATATCTAGGGACTTATCTAACACCGGACCCTTCACATTATTTAATTTTAACTATAAACCTCTACTGCAGCGCATTGACGCCGATCTTCAGGCTTACAATTTGCGGGCACTGTCCTGGTTTGGACATATCAACGTTTTAAAAAATGGATGTCCTCCCCAAACTCCTTTTCCTTTTTCAAGCAGTTCCTATAACCGTACCCAGATTCTTCTTTGCCCATCTTCGACGGATCACGACAGCTTTTGTATGGAAAAAAAGTAAACCCCGACTGGCCTTTAAATACTTGACGAGACGTAAGACAAAAGGGGGCACAGGACTTCCAGATTTTCGCTTATATCATACATCAGCTATCCTCACTAGAGTAGTAGATTGGTTTCATGGGGCCGAGACGAAGCAGTGGGTGGATATTGAAGATAATCTTTTAGATTGGACCTTGACCGCCTTGCCCTGGATCCCGAAACATAGAAGACCTAAGAGCATTTTGAACTCCCCTCTGACAAGGGACCTACTCATCATTTGGGACATAACTAATGCTCATTTTAATCTGTCTGAAGCATGGGGCCCCCTGACACCCCTTTTTGATAATCCCGACTTCCCGCCGGCTGTTGGTGTGGACAGGTTTACGATCTGGTCTTCATCTCAGAGGCCTAGGGTTGGCGATACCCTATTGGGAGCGCCTGCTCTGCCAACCTTACAGCATTTCCGAGCCGCCTTCCCTAATCAACAAATCCAGTGGTTTATGTATTTGCAGTTGCAATCGTTCATCTCCTCTGCTCGCTCAGCCTCCGACCTGGCCAGGGTCTGTACCAACTTTGAATCCCTTTTGATCCAACTAGAATCTCCATCCCAAGTAATTTCCCAGGTTTACTCCATTTTGATTGACCCAATCAATTCGAATCCAGTCTGGTACGTGAAATCCTGGGAGAAAGATCTGGGGAGTGCTTCCTCTGACCTGGATTGGGCAAAAGCTTATATGTGTGTACATAGGCTTCCCTTGCCTTGTAAAGTGCAGGAAAAAAAACTTTAAGATCATTTCCCGTTGGTATAGGTATCCGAAGGAGCTACACAAAATCTTCCCGACCGTCCCTGACACTTGTTGGAGATGTAATGCTGCTGAGGGATCCATGCTACATATCTGGTGGTCCTGCCCGATAATAAAGGAATTGTGGCATAAAGTTTTCCAAATTCATAACCACATAACAGGGCTGACAATCACATGCTCTCCGCAGATCGGTCTCTTGTCCATGATCCCCGGAGCTTTCAAAGAGATCAAGCAAGGTCTTCTCCGTCATTTTGTTGCCGCGACCAGAGCAATCATCCCGAGAAAGTGGAAGTCGGGCGTAACCCCGACGATTTTGGAGTGGTTGGCGGAAATGGACCACATTTGCAGGATGGAGAAACTATCCTCCCACTCTGAGCAAGTTTTTCAGCTGTTGGACGCCGTGGTTTCTATTTAGAGAATCCGCTGATTTCGAGGTCATCCTTTCCTCTTAGGAACCAATCTCTTGATTTTTGCTCGGTTCGTGCTGAGAGGTGGAGTGTAGATCTCCTTAAACCGGTTGTGTTCCAAGGGAGACCCCAAGTCCCTCCTTCCCTGCCCCCCCTTTCTCTTCTTTTTCTTTCTCTGATCTGTCTTTCCTCTCATTTGAATTCTTCTTTGCTTTTTCTTAACATTCTTTTCTCTTTCCAGTTTTTTTATGAATCTAACTTTAGTGCTTCAGAAATCAACGTTCTTATGTTCATTGACTCATTACCAAAATCCACGTGGAGATTGTGTGTACTTGATCTCTTATTGCGATTGTCTTTATTTCCTCGATATGTGGAAGTAATCATGCACAAACTGAAAATATGCCACTATGTTGCAGGATTACTTATACTTGATTTTGTATGATATTTTCTCTTTTTCAATAAACATTTTTGAAAAAAAAAAAATCTTGTGGGGGGGGGGGGGGGGGGCAACAAAATGGTGCTGTCAAACTGACAGCAATTCTGTTTAATTTTTTTTCCTTTACCTGTTAAAAAGGGATTTTTTAGGACATTTATATTGATGCCTACTCTTGTTTGTTTTAATGTTTTGTTTATTGAAGCAAAAAATAAGAATACACAGTCAACAGAAAGCATAGTCTTAACTAATATTATTGCAATTGTATCGGATGCTTCCCATTTTATCTCTATGACTCAGACTACTTATGTGATGTCTGAGCTTATCCAAATAATAGATTTATCCATCAGGCTGTGGGAGAGTCCGATCTAGATTATTAGCCTGGTTTCTGGATTAATATGAAACAATTTTTAACAGTAAGTACCATAGGAACTAGGGGTAGGGGGGGTAGCTAGAATCTAGGAGAGCGAATTTATATCGCATGAAATTCAGTTAAGTGATGCCTACTCTTAACGCAATCAGTTGTTCCGCAACTCAGTACATCCAGCCAGCACCTGGAACAGATGATTGGTGAGGGTCACCCCCATTGATCAGATAGCGATCCTTAGGATAGGTAATCAATATCAATATAAATAATCAACCCCTTTAATCAAATGATAGATCAGACTTACAGATGTAGCCATATAAATGTTTATTTTTTTATTATTAAAAAGGGAGTAATACAAATTAATGTATTTCAATTTAGGTGAAAATACTTGAACAGGCAAATGTTTAAAAGAATCTCTTCTCAGAAGAAGTCTAAGATGGCGACGTGTACGATTAAATCTATATACTGTCAACATTTATAAAAATGTAAACAGCATGGAATGACTTTTCCATCCTCGTTAAAAAAACAAAAAAAAAACAAAAAAAAAAAAAAACACAAACAAAAAACTATACTTACCTTTTTAATCCTGGACACTTGGTGGTCCAGGTCTCTGCTTACTTTGCATGTATTGTTTAATCACTGGCCCCAGCAGTCATGTGCTGTACACGACCAGTGATTGGCTGCTGAGGTCAAATGACTCAAGTCCACCATATTGCTACAAAAGCCAAGTAGAGATGGGCAAGGACCACTGTAGCAGCAGTGATTTGAAGAGATAAGTAGATTTATTTAGCCCATTTCCTGCTATTGGCTACGTTTTTACAGCCCATATAAGTATGAAGCTCTATGCCTGATGTTACATCTTTATTTTCAATTAATAATTCAGCACTCGAAGACAAGATCACTAGTATGCCAACAAGCAAACGATTTGCAGGAAATTCTCACTTGGTCCAGGTGTTTCAATTCACAATGCATCAGTATCATAAATTCTTGTAAAAACAGCATGCATGACAGTAATGCTGAGACGATCAATAATGTGTATATAGCGTGTAAGATTAGTAAAGTTGGCATGTGTGGAATAAAAATCTATTCAGAAAGGATTCTACAAAATAAAAAAAAAAAAAAAAACAACACGTTTTGAAAACTTTAGTAATAACAGGTAAGCGTTGATGGTAGAGCCAGTAAGGAAGCTGTGCGATTTCTACTAAGATTTGTTTTTTAGCTCACCTTTCTTCGTTACGGTACCGCAGATCTTTAAGCTGCTTTTCTTTTTGAACAATCAGCAATTTCACTCTAAGAGACAAAAGCCAGTAAAGCTCAGAATCTCTGAGGCTATGTGCGCACTAGAGCTTTTTACCTGCGGATTTACCCGCGGATTTGCCCCGGAAATTTCTTGAGAAATGTCTGCAATCTTTGTGCAGACATTTCCCATGAAATTCAATGAGAAAAAAAAAATAGCTGTGCGCACTGTGCGGATTTTTCTCAAGAAAATTTCTTGAGAAAATTTTCTCGAGAAACTTTCTTGAGAAAATGTGCATGTCCATTAATTTCCGCAGGTACCGGGGGTATTCCGGCGGTATTCCGCAGGTAGCAATGATGTGCGGTATACCCCCGGAATAGCCGCGAATTACCTGCGGGAATGATCATCGCTGCCTGCGGTTTTGCAGGAAGCGATGTCATTATGTCAGGAAGAGGAAGCGGAGCAGACGTCACACTCCCTGGACGCCGCACAGAAGCACTTCCGTGCGACCTCCAGGTGCCAGTCTGTGTCCTGCTCCGGCCTCGCGGCTGCCTGCACTGCAGGGTGTCAGTGTCTGCCCGCAGTGTCAGCAGCCTGTCACGCTGCAGCGCAGGCAGACACTGACACAGGCAGACACTGACACCCTGCACTGCAGGGTGTCAGTGTCTGCCCGCAGTGTCAGTGTCTGCCCGCAGTATCAGCAGCCTGTCACGCTGCAGCGCAGGCAGACACTGACACCCTGCAGTGCTGGGAGCCGCGGGGATGACGATCGCTGCTGTCAGGAGGTGAGATCATTACCTGCTGTGACGATCTCCTGCCTCCTGACGTCAGCGCTGTCTATGCCCGTCTCACGAGCGGCCCGAGACTGTCACTAGCGGTGACGTCACGGGCTCTCACGATACTTCTGACAACGCAGTCAGTGACAGCGCTGACGTCAGCAGTACAGGAGATGATCACAGAAGGTAATGATCTCATCTATGCTCCTGATGGCAGCGCTCGGCATCCCCTGCAGTGACCTGGGCTGACCTATTGATGTTAGCTCAGGTCACTGCATTGCTCTCCCAGCCAATGGGGAACATTCTGTTCTTCATTGACTGGGACAGCGACTATGGTATGGATCGCCGTGGGACCCCCCCCCCTATTGGATTACGCCGGACGTGGATTGATTGTTCTTTTCAATAAATTGGTTAAAGAGGCTATGTGGGGAGTGTTTTTTCAAATAAAACTTTTTTTGTTGTCTATTTTTTAATTATTACTGACTGGGTTGGTGATGTCGGGTATCTGATAGACGCCTGACCTCACCAACCCCAGGGCTTGATGCCAGGTGACATTACACATCTGGCATCAACCCCATATATTACCCCGTTTGCCAACGCACCAGGGCGCGGGATGAGCTGGGGCAAAGCGCCAGGATTGGCACGTCTAATGGATGCGCCACTTCTGGGGCGGCTGCGGCCTGCTATTTTTAGGCTGGGGAGTGTCCAATAACAGTGGACCTCCCTAGTCTGAGAATATCAGACCCCAGCTGTCCGCTTTACCTTGGCTGGTGATCCAATATGGGGGGGACCGCACGTTTTTTGTTTTAAATTATTTATATAATTTAAAATAACAGCGTGGGGTGCCCACTGTTTTGGATTATCAGCCAAGGTGAAGCTGCCAGCGGTGGTCTGCAGGCTGCAGCCGTCTGCTTTACCCTAGCTGGCTACAAAATATGGGGGGACCTCACGTCGTTTTTTTTAATTATTTATTTATTTTATGGCTAAATACAAGGCTAAGCACCCTTTAGTGCCACATGAAAGTCACTAAAGGGTGCCAGCTTAGAAAATGCAGGGAGGTGGAACATTATATAGGTTTTTCTCATCTATCTATCTATCTATCTATCTATCTATCTATCCCTCTATCTATCTATCTATCTATCCATCTATCCCTCTATCTATCTATCTATCCATCTATCCCTCTATCTATCTATCCATCTATCCCTCTATCTATCTATTCATCTATCTATCTATTCATCTATCTATCTATTCATCTATCCATCTTTCCCTCTATCCATTATCTGTCTATCGGTTATCTTTATTATTTATTGCAGGGACAAACCTGCGGTAAATCCGCGGTAAATCCGCGGTAAATCCGCGGCAAATCCGCATGCGTTTTTGCCGCGGATTTTTCCGCAGGTGCGGAAATCTTCCACTCCCAGAAGTTTCTCAAGAAATTTTCTTGAGAAAATTCACATTTCTAGTGCGCACATAGCCTAAGGGCAAAAAGATCAGAATATCGCATACAATACACATTACCTTCTCTGAATCTCCTCTCTAGCCATGTCCTGTTTGAGCACATACTCTTCACGGAAAACTTGAGTGGCTCGACTTAACAATTGAAGACATTCCTCCGGTGGCGTAAAAGAGTCTTTACTAGATGAACTAGGAATATTAAAAAAACAAAAAACAATATCTTATAACTTATATTATAACTATAATATAGGGCAACCCAATCAAATCCACCTTGCTAAGCCTAGAGCCTTCCTAAATGTGGGTACTTTATTTTTAAAAGCACCGATCATTTAAGCTGCATTTAGGCCAACTAAAAAAAAAAAAAATCATGAATAAGCATTCTTAAAGACTAAGATAATCGTAAGACAAGACTGTTGTTTTTAAACAGGCTGCCAATCACCCGATGAATGAGCAAAGCACGTCTTCATTGGATGAAATTATGTTTATTTCATAGCACACACAGATGATTGTTCTCAGCAGCACTTTGCCCAGTGTAAACAGGACTTCCACTGCTGAGAACTATGGCAGCCTTGAGTGTGCGTTGAGTGCTTTATCCACAGATCAGTGTGCATCGATCGTTTTAGTCTGTTTCAACAGCCATTTAAATAACTGCCTGTTGGTAAACGTTTCCTGATTGGTGGTCGTAATGTGCTGCCTGTTTGCCCATGTAAACTAATCCTTACTTTTAGATCAAGAATGCACATATAAAGAACTAGTTAGCACAATTTAGGAGAGTGAAAGATGTTAAATAAAATAAAAAAGAAGGGAATTTTGTTTACTTACCGTAAATTCCTTTTCTTCTAGCTCCAATTGGGAGACCCAGACAATTGGGTGTATAGCTATGCCTCCGGAGGCCACACAAAGTATTACACTAAAAGTGTAAAGCCCCTCCCCTTCAGCCTATACACCCCCCGTGCTGCCACGGGCTCCTCAGTTTGGTGCAAAAGCAAGAAGGAGGAAAAAATTATAAACTGGTTTAAAGTAAATTCAATCCGAAGGAATATCGGAGAACTGAAACCATTCAACATGAACAACATGTGTACACAAAAACAGGGGCGGGTGCTGGGTCTCCCAATTGGAGCTAGAAGAAAAGGAATTTACGGTAAGTAAACAAAATTCCCTTCTTCTTTGGCGCTCCATTGGGAGACCCAGACAATTGGGACGTCCAAAAGCAGTCCCTGGGTGGGTAAATAATACCTCATAATAGAGCCGTAACGGCTCCGTCCTACAGGTGGGCAACCGCCGCCTGAAGGACTCGCCTACCTAGGCTGGCATCTGCCGAAGCATAGGTATGCACCTGATAGTGTTTCGTGAAAGTGTGCAGGCTCGACCAGGTAGCTGCCTGACACACCTGCTGAGCCGTAGCCTGGTGTCGCAAGGCCTAGGACGCTCCCACGGCCCTGGTAGAATGGGCCTTCAGTCCTGAGGGAACCGGAAGCCCCGAGGAACGATAAGCTTCGAGAATTGGTTCCTTGATCCACCGAGCCAGGGTTGATTTGGAAGCTTGTGTCCCTTTACGCTGGCCAGCGACAAGGACAAAGAGTGCATCCGAGCGGCGCAGGGGCGCCGTACGAGAAATGTAGACTCTGAGTGCTCTCACCAGATCTAACAAGTGCAAATCCTTTTCACATTGGTGAACTGGATGAGGACAAAACGAGGGTAAGGAGATGTCCTGATTGAGATGAAAAGGGGATACCACCTTAGGGAGGAATTCCGGAACCGGACGCAGAACCACCTTGTCCTGGTGAAACACCAGGAAAGGAGCTTTGCATGACAACGCTGCTAGCTCAGACACTCTCCGAAGTGAGGTGACTGCTACTAGAAAAACCACTTTCTGCGAAAGGCGTGCGAGCGAAATATCCCTCATTGGCTCGAACGGTGGTTTCTGAAGAACCATCAGCACCCTGTTCAGATCCCAGGGTTCTAACGGACGCTTGTAAGGAGGGACGATGTGACAAACCCCTTGCAGGAACGTGCGTACCTGTGGGAGTCTGGCCAGGCGCTTCTGAAAAAACACAGAGAGCGCAGAGACTTGTCTAAGGGAGCCTAGCGACAAACCCTTTTCCAATCCGGATTGAAGAAAGGACAGAAAAGTGGGCAAGGCAAATGGCCAGGGAGAGAAACCCTGAGCAGAGCACCACGACAGGAATATTTTCCACGTCCTGTGGTAGATCTTGGCGGACGTTGGTTTCCTAGCCTGTCTCATAGTGGCAATGACCTCTTGAGATAATCCTGAAGACGCTAAGATCCAGGACTCAATGGCCACACAGTCAGGTTGAGGGCCGCAGAATTCAGATGGAAAAACGGCCCTTGAGACAGCAAGTCTTGTCGGTCTGGCAGTGCCCACGGTTGTCCGACCGTGAGATGCCACAGATCCGGGTACCACGACCTCCTCGGCCAGTCTGGAGCGACGAGGATGGCGCGGCGGCAGTCGGCCCTGATCTTGCGTAACACTCTGGGCAACAGTGCCAGAGGAGGAAACACATAAGGAAGCTGAAACTGCGACCAATCCTGAACTAAGGCGTCTGCCGCCAGAGCTCTGTGATCTTGAGATCGAGCCATGAATGTTGGGACCTTGTTGTTGTGCCGTGACGCCATTAGGTCGACGTCCGGCATCCCCCAGCGGCAACAGATCTCCTGAAACACGTCCGGGTGAAGGGACCATTCCCCTGCGTCCATGCCCTGGCGACTGAGAAAGTCTGCTTCCCAGTTTTCCACGCCCGGGATGTGAACTGCGGAGATGGTGGAGGCCGTGGCTTCCACCCACATCAAAATCCGCCGGACTTCCTGGAAGGCTTGCCGACTGCGTGTTCCACCTTGGTGGTTGATGTAAGCCACCGCTGTGGAGTTGTCCGACTGAATTCGGATCTGCTTGCCTTCCAGCCACTGCTGGAACGCCTTTAGGGCAAGATACACTGCCCTGATCTCCAGAACATTGATCTGAAGTGAGGACTCTTGCTGAGTCCACGTACCCTGAGCCCTGTGGTGGAGAAAGACTGCTCCCCACCCTGACAGACTCGCGTCCGTCGTGACCACCGCCCAGGATGGGGGTAGGAAGGATTTCCCCTTCGATAATGAGGTGGGAAGAAGCCACCACCGAAGGGAAGCTTTGGTTGCCTGAGCGAGGGAGACGTTCCTGTCTAGGGACGTCGGCATCCTGTCCCATTTGCGTAGGATGTCCCATTGAAGAGGACGCAGGTGAAACTGCGCGAAAGGGACTGCCTCCATTGCTGCCACCATCTTCCCCAGGAAGTGCATGAGGCGCCTCAAGGGGTGTGACCGACCTTGAAGGAGAGATTGCACCCCTGTCTGTAGTGAACGCTGTTTGTCCAGCGGAAGCTTCACTATCGCTGGAAGAGTATGAAACTCCATGCCAAGATATGTCAGTGATTGGACCGGTGTCAGATTTGACTTTGGAAAATTGATGATCCACCCGAAACTCTGGAGAGTCTCCAGAGTAACATTGAGGCTGTGTTGGCATGCCTCTTGAGAGGGTGCCTTGACCAGCAGATCGTCTAAGTAAGGTAGCACCGAGTGACCCTGAGAGTGGAGGACCGCAACTACTGTAGCCATGACCTTGGTGAAAACCCTTGGGGCTGTCGCCAGGCCGAACGGCAGTGCCGCGAACTGAAGGTGTTCGTCTCCTATGGCGAAGCGCAGGAAGCGCTGATGCTCTGGAGCAATCGGTACGTGGAGATAAGCATCTTTGATATCGATCGATGCGAGGAAATCTCCTTGGGACATTGAGGCGATGACGGAGCGGAGGGATTCCATCCGGAACCGCCTGGTCCTTACGTGTTTGTTGAGCAGTTTTAGGTCCAAAACAGGACAGAAGGACCCGTCCTTCTTTGGAACCACAAACAGGTTGGAGTAGAAACCGTGACCCTGTTGCTGAAGAGGAACCGGGACCACCACTCCTTCTGCCTTCAGAATGCCCACCGCCTGCAGAAGAGCCTCGGCTCGCTCGGGAGGTGGAGATGTTCTGAAGAATCGAGTCGGAGGACGAGAGCTGAACTCTATCCTGTAACCGTGAGACAAAATGTCTCTCACCCAACGGTCTTTTACTTGTGGTAGCCAGGTGTCGCAAAAGCGGGAGAGCCTGCCACCGACCGAGGATGCGGTGTGAGGAGGCCGTAAGTCATGAGGAAGCCGCCTTGGTAGCGGCACCTCCGGCGGTCTTTTTAGGGCGTGATTTAGACCGCCATGCGTCGGAGTTCCTCTGATCCTTCTGAGGCCTTTTGGACGAGGAGAATTGGGACCTGCCCGCCCCCCGAAAGGACCGAAACCTCGACTGTCCTCTCCTCTGTTGGGGTGTTTTTGGTTTGGCCTGGGGTAAGGATGTTTCCTTTCCCTTGGATTGTTTGATGATTTCATCCAATCTCTCACCAAACAAACGGTCGCCAGAAAATGGCAAACTAGTTAAGCACTTTTTGGAAGCCGAATCTGCCTTCCATTCCCGTAGCCACAAGGCCCTGCGTATTGCCACCGAATTGTCGGCTGCAACCGCCGTACGGCTCGCAGAGTCCAGGACAGCATTAATAGCGTAGGACGCAAATGCCGACGTTTGAGAGGTTATGGACGCCACCTGCGGCGCAGACGTACGTGTGAGTGCGTCAATTTGCGCCTGACCAGCTGAGATAGCTTGGAGTGCCCATACGGCTGCGAATGCTGGAGCAAAAGACGCGCAGATAGCTTCATAGATGGATTTCAACCAGAGCTTTATCTGTCTGTCAGTGGCATCCTTGAGTGAAGCTCCATCTTCCACTGCAACTATGGATCTAGCCGCCAGTCTGGAGATTGGAGGATCCACCTTGGGACACTGAGTCCAGCCCTTGACCACGTCAGGGGGGAAGGGGTAACGTGTATCCTTAAGGCGCTTGGAAAAACGCTTATCTGGACAAGCTCGGTGTTTCTGGACTGCGTCTCTGAAGTCAGAGTGGTCCAGAAGAAGGGAATTTTGTTTACTTACCGTAAATTCCTTTTCTTCTAGCTCCAATTGGGAGACCCAGACAATTGGAGACCCAGACAATTGGGTGTATAGCTATGCCTCCGGAGGCCACACAAAGTATTACACTAAAAGTGTAAAGCCCCTCCCCTTCAGCCTATACACCCCCCGTACTGCTACGGGCTCATCAGTTTTGGTGCAAAAGCCAGAAGGAGGAAAAAATTATAAACTGGTTTAAAGTAAATTCAATCCGAAGGAATATCGGAGAACTGAAACCATTTAACATGAACAACATGTGTATACAAAAACAGGGGCGGGTGCTGGGTCTCCCAATTGGAGCTAGAAGAAAAGGAATTTACGGTAAGTAAACAAAATTCCCTTCTTCTTTGTTGCTCCTAATTGGGAGACCCAGACAATTGGGACGTCCAAAAGCAGTCCCTGGGTGGGTAAATAATACCTCATAATAGAGCCGTAACGGCTCCGTCCTACAGGTGGGCAACTGCCGCCTGAAGGACTCGCCTACCTAGGCTGGCATCTGCCGAAGCATAGGTATGCATCTGATAGTGTTTCGTGAAAGTGTGCAGGCTCGACCAGGTAGTTGCCTGACACATCTGCTGAGCCGTAGCCTGGTGTCGCAAGGCCCAGGACGCTCCCACGGCCCTGGTAGAATGGGCCTTCAGTCCTGAGGGAACCGGAAGCCCCGAGGAACGGTAAGCTTCGAGAATTGGTTCCTTGATCCACCGAGCCAGGGTTGATTTGGAAGCTTGTGTCCCTTTACGCTGGCCAGCGACAAGGACAAAGAGCATCGGAGCGGCGCAGGGGCGCCGTACGAGAAATGTAGACTCTGAGTGCTCTCACCAGATCTAACAAGTGCAAATCCTTTTCACATTGGTGAACTGGATGAGGACAAAACGAGGGTAAGGAGATGTCCTGATTGAGATGAAAAGTGGGCAAGGCAAATGGCCAGGGAGAAAACGCCTGAGCAGAGCACCACGACAGGAATATTTTCCACGTCCTGTGGTAGACCTTGGCGGACGTTGGTTTCCTAGCCTGTCTCATAGTGGCAATGACCTCTTGAGATAATCCTGAAGACGCTAGGATCCAGGACTCAATGGCCACACAGTCAGGTTGAGGGCCGCAGAATTCAGATGGAAAAACGGCCCTTGAGACAGCAAATCTGGTCGGTCTGGCAGTGCCCACGGTTGGCCGACCGTGAGATGCCACAGATCCGGGTACCACGACCTCCTCGGCCAGTCTGGAGCGACGAGGATGGCGCGGCGGCAGTCGGCCCTTATCTTGCGTAACACTCTGGGCAACAGAGCCAGAGGAAGAAACACATAAGGAAGCTGAAACTGCGACCAATTCTGAACTAAGGCGTCTGCCGCTAGAGCTCTGTGATCTTGAGATCGAGCCATGAATGTTGGGACCTTGTTGTTGTGCCGTGACGCCATTAGGTCGACGTCCGGCATCCCCCAGCGGCAACAGATCTCCTGAAACACGTCCGGGTGAAGGGACCATTCCCCTGCGTCCATGCCCTGGCGACTGAGAAAGTCTGCTTCCCAGTTTTCTACGCCCGGGATGTGAACTGCGGATATGGTGGATGCTGTGGCTTCCACCCACAGCAGAATCCTCCGGACTTCCTGGAAGGCTTGCCGACTGCGTGTCCCACCTTGGTGGTTGATGTAAGCCACCGCTGTGGAGTTGTCCGACTGAATTCGGATCTGCTTGCCTTCCAGCCACTGCTGGAACGCTTTTAGGGCAAGATACACTGCCCTGATCTCCAGAACATTGATCTGAAGTGAGGACTCTTGCTGAGTCCACGTACCCTGAGCCCTGTGGTGGAGGAAGACTGCTCCCCACCCTGACAGACTCGCGTCCGTCGTGACCACCGCCCAGGATGGGGGTAGGAAGGATTTCCCTTTCGATAATGAGGTGGGAAGAAGCCACCACCGAAGGGAAGCTTTGGTTGCTTGAGAGAGGGAGACGTTCCTGTCTAGGGACGTCGGCCTCCTGTCCCACTTGCGTAGGATGTCCCATTGAAGAGGACGCAGGTGAAACTGCGCGAAAGGGACTGCTTCCATTGCTGCCACCATCTTCCCCAGGAAGTGCATGAGGTGCGTCAAGGGGTGTGACCGACCTTGAAGGAGAGATTGTACCCCTGTGTGTAGTGAACGCTGCTTGTCCAGCGGAAGCTTCACTATCGCTGGAAGAGTATGAAACTCCATGCCAAGATATGTCAGTGATTGGACCGGTGTCAGATTTGACTTTGGAAAATTGATGATCCACCCGAAACTCTGGAGAATCTCCAGAGTAACGTTGAGGCTGTGTTGGCATGCCTCTTGAGAGGGTGCCTTGACCAGCAGATCGTCTAAGTAAGGTATCACTGAGTGACCCTGAGAGTGGAGGACCGCAACTACTGTAGCCATGACCTTGGTGACAACCCTTGGGGCTGTCGCCAGGCCGAACGGCAGTGCCGCGAACTGAAGGTGTTCGTCTCCTATGGCGAAGCGCAAGAAGTGCTGATGCTCTGGAGCAATTGGTACGTGGAGATAAGCATCCTTGATATCGATCGATGCTAGGAAATCTCCTTGGGACATTGAGGCGATGACGGAGCGGAGGGATTCCATCCGGAACCGCCTGGTCCTTACGTGTTTGTTGAGCAGTTTTAGGTCCAAAACAGGACGGAAGGACCCGTCCTTCTTTGGAACCACAAACAGGTTGGAGTAGAAACCGTGACCCTGTTGCTGAAGAGGAACCGGGACCACCACTCCTTCTGCCTTCAGAATGCCCACCGCCTGCAGAAGAGCCTCGGCTCGCTCGGGAGGCGGAGATGTTCTGAAGAATCGAGTCGGAGGACGAGAGCTGAACTCTATCCTGTAACCGTGAGACAAAATGTCTCTCACCCAACGGTCTTTTACTTGTGGCAGCCAGGTGTCGCAAAAGCGGGAGAGCCTGCCACCGACCGAGGATGCGGTGTGAGGAGGCCGTAAGTCATGAGGAAGCCGCCTTGGTAGCGGCACCTCCAGCGGTCTTTTTAGGGCGTGATTTAGACCGCCATGCGTCGGCGTTCCTCTGATCCTTCTGAGGCCTTTTGGACGAGGAGAATTGTGACCTGCCCGCACCCCGAAAGGACCGAAACCTCGACTGTCCCCTCCTCTGTTGGGGTGTTTTTGGTTTGGCTTGGGGTAAGGATGTTTCCTTTCCCTTGGATTGTTTGATGATTTCATCCAATCTCTCACCAAACAAACGGTCGCCAGAAAATGGCAATCCAGTTAAGCACTTTTTGGAAGCCGAATCTGCCTTCCATTCCCGCAGCCACAAGGCCCTGCGTATTACCACCGAATTGGCGGCTGCAACCGCCGTACGGGTCACAGATTCCAGGACAGCATTAATAGCGTAGGACGCAAATGCCGACGTTTGAGAGGTTATGGACGCCACCTGCGGCGCAGACGTACGTGAGTGCGTCAATTTGCGCCTGACCAGCTGAGATAGCTTGGAGTGCCCATACGGCTGCGAATGCTGGAGCAAAAGACGCGCCGATAGCTTCATAGATGGATTTCAACCAGAGCTCCATCTGTCTGTCAGTGGCATCCTTGAGTGAAGCTCCATCTTCCACTGCAACTATGGATCTAGCCGCCAGTCTGGAGATTGGAGGATCCACCTTGGGACACTGAGTCCAGCCCTTGACCACGTCAGGGGGAAAAGGGTAACGTGTATCCTTAAGGCGCTTGGAAAAACGCTTATCTGGATAAGCTCGGTGTTTCTGGACTGCCTCTCTGAAGTCAGAGTGGTCCAGAAACATACTCTTTGTACGCTTGGGAAACCTGAAACGGAATTTCTCCTGCTGAGAAGCTGACTCCTCCACTGGAGGAGCTGAGGGAGAAATATTCAACATTTCATTGATGGACGCAATAAGATCATTCACTATGGCGTCCCCATCAGGAGTATCAAGGTTGAGAGCGGCTTCAGGATCAGAATCCTGATCAGCTACCTCCGCTTCATCATACAGAGAGTCCTCTCGCTGAGACCCTGAACATTGTGATGATGTCGAGGGAATTTCATAGCGAGCTCGCTTAGTCGGTCTGGGGCTGCGGTCCGTGTCAGAGACCTCACCCTGGGATCCATGAGACACCCCGGGAAGACATTGCTGTTCCAACTGAGGGGAACCAGGGGACAATGATAACACAGTGCCCCTGGCTTGAGATGCCGGCCTGGACTGCAAGGCTTCTAATATCTTAGCCATAGTCTCAGAAAGTCTTTCAGTAAAAACTGCAAACTCCGTCCCTGTCACCTGGACAGTGTTAACAGGTGGTTCTCCCTGGGCCACCCCTAGCAGAGGCTCCGGCTGAGAAAGTGCCACAGGGGCCGAGCATTGCACACAATGAGGGTCAGTGGAACCTGCCGGCAGTATAGCCGTACATGCTGCACAGGCAGCATAGTAAGTCTGTGCCATGGCCCCCTTGCTATTTGTGCACGACATGCTGTTGTCTCCTCTGAGCAATACAGGAGGGTAAATAGCCACAAATCAACAGTGCACCATACAGTGTAAAGTATAGACTATAATCATATAAACTATAAATACACTTCTGCACTAGTGGGGCCAGCACCACAGGTGCTGCTTACCGCCTGCGCAAAGCGTTTGTGTGGGCACCAGAATTCCTGCCTGGGTCTCTTTGAGCTTGTCTCTCCTCTCCAGCGTTAGCAGAGCTGAGAGGAATGGCTGCCAGCGTCCTGGGGAGAGGAGGGAGCCGTGGGCGTGACCCAGAAAAGTGCGGGAACTGGTGCCCCACTGTGCAGAGTGAGGGGGGTGGAGTATGCAAAGCATGCTCCAGCCCTCAGTGCTGCCGACCTGTACAGCGTCCCGCCCTTCCCCTGACTGGCAGGGCTGGGGGCGTGAAAAGAATGAGACTAGGCCGCAGAAGCCGGGGACTATAGTTATAAGCGCGGCCGCCGTATAAGCGCGGTCGGCGCGGAAGTCCCCGGCGCACTAACAGTCCCAGCCGCGCCGCAGGCATAACCATGGCAGCGGCGGTCAGCGCGGCAGTCCCCCTACACAAATACACTCAGCGACGCTGAGTGTATAGTGGCACACATGCAGCCAGCGCTGCTGTCCCCGGTGCACTAGCACACCCAGCAATGCTGGAGTGTTGCTGTGCGCAGTCCCCACGGGGACACAGAGTACCTCCAAGTAGCAGGGCCATGTCCCTGAACGATACTCGGCTCCTATCCAGCAGGGTCCTCAGGAGCTGTGGATGGAGCACGGTCTCCTGTGCCTGGAGACCGATGGGATCCCACTTCACCCAGAGCCCTAATTGAGGGATGGGGAAGGAAAGCAGCATGTGGGCTCCAGCCTGCGTACCCGCAATGGATACCTCAACCTTAACAACACCGCCGACAAAAGTGGGGTGAGAAGGGAGCATGCTGGGGGCCCTGTTATGGGCCCTCTTTTCTTCCATCCGACATAGTCAGCAGCTGCTGCTGACTAAGCTGTGGAGCTATGCGTGGATGTCTGACCTCCTTCGCACAAAGCATAAAAACTGATGAGCCCGTAGCAGTACGGGGGGTGTATAGGCTGAAGGGGAGGGGCTTTACACTTTTAGTGTAATACTTTGTGTGGCCTCCGGAGGCATAGCTATACACCCAATTGTCTGGGTCTCCAATTGTCTGGGTCTCCCAATTAGGAGCGACAAAGAAACATACTCGTCGTACGCTTAGGAAACCTGAAACGGAATTTCTCCTGCTGAGAAGCTGACTCCTCCACTGGAGGAGCTGAGGGAGAAATATCCAACATTTGATTGATGGACGCAATAAGATCATTCACTATAGCGTCCCCATCTGGAGTATCAAGGTTGAGAGCGGCTTCAGGATCAGAATCCTGATCAGCTACCTCCGCTTCATCATACAGAGAGTCCTCTCGCTGAGACCCTGAACAATGTGATGATGTCGAGGGGATTTCATAGCGAGCTCGCTTAGCCGGTCTGGGGCTGCGTTCTATGTCAGAGACCTCACTCTGGGATCTATGAGACACCCCGGGAGAACATTGTTGTTCCAACTGAGGGGGGCCAGGGGGCAATGATTCCACAGTGCCCATGGCTTGAGATGCCGGCCTGGACTGCAAGGCTTCTAATATCTTAGCCATAGTCTCAGAAAGTCTTTCAGTAAAAACTGCAAACTCCGTCCCTGTCACCTGGACAGTGTTAACAGGTGGTTCTCCCTGGGCCACCCTTAGCAGAGGCTCCGGCTGAGTAAGTGCCACAGGGGCCGAGCATTGCACACAATGAGGGTCAGTGGAACCTGCCGGCAGTATAGCCGTACATGCTGCACAGGCAGCATAGTAAGTCTGTGCTTTGGCACCCTTGCTATTTGTGGACGACATGCTGTTGTCTCCTCTGAGCAATACAGGAGGGTATATAGCCAAATAAACAACCGTGCACCATACAGTGTAAAGTATAGCCTATAATCATATAATCTATAAGTACACTTCTGCACTAGTGGGGCCAGCACCACAGGTGCTGCTTACCGCCCGCGCAAAGCGGTTGTGTGGTCACCAGAATTCCTGCCTGGGTCTCCCTGAGCTTGTCTCCCCTCTCCAGCGTTAGCAGAGCTGACAGGAATGGCTGCCGGCGTCCTGAGGAGAGGAGGGGGCCGTGGGCGTGCCCTAGAAAGTGCGGGAATCTGGTGCCCCACTGTGCACAGTGAGGGGGGTGGAGTATGCAAAGCATGCTCCAGCCTTAGTTGCTGACGTCCTTTACAGCGTCCCGCCCTTCCCCTGACTGGCAGGTCTGGGGGCGGGAAAAGAATGAGACTAGGCCGCAAAAGCCGGGGACTAAATTATAAGCGCGGCCGCCGTATAAGCGCGGTCGGCGCGGAAGTCCCCGGCGCACTAACAGTCCCAGCCGCGCCGCAGTGATAACAATGGCAGCGGCGGTCAGCGCGGCAGTCCCCATACACTAACACACTCAGCGACGCTGCAGTGTGTAAAGGCACAAACGCAGTCAGCGCCGCGGTCCCCGGTGCACTAGCACACCCAGCAATGCTGGAGTGTTGCTGTGTGCGGTCCCCACGGGGACACAGAGTACCTCAAAGTAGCAGGGCCATGTCCCTGAACGATACTCGGCTCCTATCCAGCAGAGTCCTCAGGATAGGATCCCACTTCACCCAGAGCCCTAAGGGGGATGGGGAAGGAAAACAGCATGTGGGCTCCAGCCTCCGTACCCGCAATGGGTACCTCAACCTTAACAACACCGCCGACAAGAGTGGGGTGAGAAGGGAGCATGCTTGGGGCCCTGTTATGGGCCCTCTTTTCTTCCATCCGACATAGTCAGCAGCTGCTGCTGACTAAGCTGTGGAGCTATGCGTGGATGTCTGACCTCCTTCGCACAAAGCATAAAAACTGATGAGCCCGTAGCAGTACGGGGGGTGTATAGGCTGAAGGGGAGGGGCTTTACACTTTTAGTGTAATACTTTGTGTGGCCTCCGGAGGCATAGCTATACACCCAATTGTCTGGGTCTCCCAATGGAGCGCCAAAGAAAATAGGCTGTTATGATTACCCTAAACAAGTAGTAAAAATAGTGTAAAAAAAAAAAAAAAAAAAAAAAAAAAATTCACCCCATATTTGCTCACTTTAGAAGTAAAGGATTTGCAGAGGTACGAAGAAGAATGTTTCGAATGTGATTTTCAAATGGGCCTTTCACATCTTCCAGGACATGAGGTACAGACTCTGTGATATGGCTGTCAACCTTGGAGCAGAGAAGAGGTGGTGATGGTGGTCGAATAATTGTTCTGAACAGGGGAAAAAAAAAAAAAAAAAAAAGTAAAAAATGACACAAAAGGCAATTCATTATTAATTAAATCATAGGCACCTGGAATGGTAAGAGCTATTAAAAAAGGTATTATACAGGACATTGACGTTTTTTTTGACACGGCAAGTAAGAACCTTCCGGCAGGTAGTTGGTAGCTACCTGCCTGTTTTCCCAGTGCCAATCTGTTCTGTCTCCGAGCAGTCAAGGACCACTCCTGCCAGTGATTCTTCTGTTTCTCGTACAAGTTAGCTTCTCTTCCACTGTCTACATGCGTCACTACCAATACCATGCTAAATGACAGCCACCTACCCGATGCTTAACTATGGGGAGCCGGCTGTCAATCAGCATGACGTCGCCAGTGACACCCAGTTGACAAAGCAGACAGGAAGAGAAAGCTGCTCTGGCGATGGGACGTTACCTGGAAATAGCTAATAGGTGTTGTCCGTGACCGCTCCAAGCCAGGACAAATTGTTGCAGGTATAGAACAGGTAGGTAGCTAGCAACAACCTTCCGGAATGTTTTTAGCCCCATAGCAAGTAAAATCCTAAACTTCCGGATAATCCCTTTAAATTTAGTAAAATATATGATTTTTACACTTACAGTAATGGTCTTGTTATGCATTCATAGCCATTAGTGAGGCAAATCATAGTAGTCCCAAGAGAAAGGTCAGAAACAATCCAAAATCCTTGAATGGGTGCAGGGAGCCTAGAAAAAGAAAAAGCATATTAATTAAAAAAATAAAGACATATCTCTTACTTTAAAGTAATAACTGCTCAGATTTTCCATAAAAGTAGGGTAAGACGACCACATTCTAACGCTAGACTGTTTGATGTGTTACATACTCTATTTATTCACATTTAATAAATTTACATTAATTGCTTCAATACTCCTAGTGCTCTTTTGTTTTTGATATCTTTTGGAGTGTGCTGTCTCAGTGGCCACACTGGGAGGTTCCCATTATGGCCTATCCGGTGTGACCCATATGAGACCTTGATTCATGATGTGGCTCTTTGCTTTGATTGATACTCTTAAAGGGGTTCATAAACAACTATCGTCTATTCGCCCCGTTAGGGTACATGCATGTCAGAAAAGGGGTAAAAAAGCAGGAAACCCCCTTAATGAGAATCAAAACACAGAAACTGTATGAGAGCAGCACCTTTTTATCAGACTGGAGTAATCCATGAATAACTCAAGACAGCCACTCATCTAAATAGCTGCCATCTATATATATAATTGCCTTATCTATATATATAATTGCCTTATTCTGTCTGTCTGTCTGCCATGCTTCAAAATTGTGTCCTTCCGGTGACATTGTGTCCTTCCGGTGACACAAAGCTGATTGGCCGCTGGGCTCGCCATGGCCCCGCCCCCCCACACCGATTGGCCGCTCGCCCAGGCTGCGCCCCCACACGGATTGGCCAGCCGCTTGCCCAGCCTCCGCCCCCCCCACAGATTGGCCTCTCGCCCCGGCACCCTGCAGGCATTGGCAATTCGGCCACGCCACGCCCCGCCCCCCTCACGCAACGCACGTTAGCTCTGGCCCCGCCCACCTCCCCCCGCGCATTCCCCGAACTGACAGGGCTGTCACGGAGGTGAGTACTGTACAGGGGCTGATGCTGGGGACAGAGAGGCTGATGCTGGGGACAGAGAGGCTGATGCTGGGGACAGAGAGGCTGATGCTGGGGACAGAGAGGCTGATGCTGGGGACAGAGAGGCTGATGCTGGGGACAGAGAGGCTGATGCTGGGGACAGAGAGGCTGATGCTGCAGGCAGAGAGGCTGATGCTGCAGGCAGAGAGGCTGATGCTGCAGGCAGAGAGGCTGATGCTGCAGGCAGAGAGGCTGATGCTGCAGGCAGAGAGGCTGATGCTGCAGGCAGAGAGGCTGATGCTGGCGCAGCATGGCAGATGGAGCACGTTTAGGAGTGCACAGCATGGCGGATGGAGCACGTTTGGAAGTGCGCAGCATGGCAAATGGAGCACGTTTGGGAGTGCGCAGCATGGCGGATGGAGCACGTTTGGGAGTGCGCAGCATGGCGGATGGAGCACGTTTGGGAGTGCGCAGCATGGCGGATGGAGCACGTTTGGGAGTGCGCAGCATGGCGGATGGAGCACGTTTGGGAGTGCGCAGCATGGCGGATGGAGCACGTTTGGGAGTGCGCAGCATGGGGGATTCAGCACGATGGGGAGTGCGGAGTATGGCGGATGGAGCACGTTTGGGAGTGCGCAGCATGGGAGATGGAGCACGATGGGGGGTGCGCAGCATAGGGGATGGAGCACGATGGGGAGTGCGCAGCATGGCGGATGGAGCACGATGGGGAGTGCGCAGCATGGGGGATTCAGCACGATGGGGAGTGCGGAGTATGGCGGATGGAGCACGTTTGGGAGTGCGCAGCATGGCGGATGGACCACGTTTGGGAGTGCGCAGCATAGCGGATGGAGCACGTTTGGGAGTGCGCAGCATGGGAGATGGAGCACGATGGGGGGTGCGCAGCATAGGGGATGGAGCACGATGGGGAGTGCGCAGCATGGCGGATGGAGCACGTTTGGGAGTGCGCAGCATGGGGGATTCAGCACGATGGGGAGTGCGGAGTATGGCGGATGGAGCACGTTTGGGAGTGCGCAGCATGGGAGATGGAGCACGATGGGGGGTGCGCAGCATAGGCGATGGAGCACGATGGGGAGTGCGCTGCATGGGGGATGGAGCACGATGGGGAGTGCGGAGTATGGCGGATGAAGCACGTTTGGGAGTGCGCAGCATGGCGGATGGAGCACGTTTGGGAGTGCGCAGGATGGGAGATGGAGCACGATAGAGGGTGCGCAGCATAGGGGATGGAGCACGTTTGGGAGTGCGCAGCATGGCGGATGGAGCACGTTTGGGAGTGCGCAGCATGGGAGATGGAGCACGATGGGGAGTGCGCAGCATGGCGGATGGAGCACGTTTGGGAGTGCGCAGCATGGCGGATGGAGCACGTTTGGGAGTGCGCAGCATGGCGGATGGAGCACGTTTCGGAGTGCGCAGCATGGCGGATGGAGCACGTTTGGGAGTGCGCAGGATGGGAGATGGAGCATGATAGGGAGTGCGCTGCATTGGGGATGGAGCACGATGGGGAGTGCGCTGCATGCGGGATGGAGCACGATGGGAAGTGCACACCTCCCCCCAACACACACACACACGCGCGCGCGCACTGCACAACACACCACACACACACACACTGGGAACCACAAACAACTGCCCTACACAGACACCCACACACAGACAACGCTGCACACACAAATATACGCACATACCGCACAACACACACATTGCACAAAACATACCTCCCCCCCAAAACACACCACACACACACAAACCGCGCAACACACACACACACACAACGCTACACACACAGCGCTCCACAAACAACGCAACACACAAACAACACTGCTCTCACCCCCCATCACACCCAGACAACACCCAGAACATGTACAGCCCCTACACAAACACTTGGTAACTACACACAACAACATCTACATATATATACATATATATAACAAAAATCATACATGAACTACACAATACGTAAATTCTAGAATACCCGATGCGTAGAATCGGGCCACCTTCTAGTATTATAATAAATTCTGACTCACCGCACCTTTCCCTAGCAAACTAGCTACTTCCCGGGAATGCAAAGATCAGCATCTGCACAGACTAGTTTCCATTTTTAAGAGTTTAAAATACTATTTCCACCTGTATATTTAATAAGGCAAGAGGTGTACCATATTTTTCGGATTATAAAAGACACGCTTTACCTCTCAAAAATTTGGAAAGAAAATAAGGGGTGCATCTTAAAATCTAAATGTAGCTGACTGGGTGGTGGTGAAGAGGGGTCAAAGAAGGCAGGGGCAACGCTATGGGTGTGCAGGCGGGATCCCACTCCAATTTGTGCGGGGCCGCTCTGCGGGCGGTAAATTACCAGCCATTCTGAAGATGTCGGCAGTGAGGGCTTCTTCAAATAATAGAAGAAAGCAGTGGAAAATTCCAGCTGGACTCCAAAGGGATAAATAAAAATGCTTCTTTATTTAGATCAACTCGATTAAAAATGCTCCTCAGGAAGGCGTTCCGCCGAAACGCGTAGTAGTATACATCTGCCATGCATCAGTGTGAACAAGCCGGTGTCTTTACTTGAGACATGGATATATATTTTTAATAGAGTTGAAATAAATAAAGAAGCATTTTTATTTAACCCTTTGGAGTCCAGCTGGATTTTTCCACTGCTTTCTTCTATTATCTTCTCGGCTTGCTGCAGTAATCCGTGCCGGACCAAAGGGGACTAACAGGAGGATATATTCAGGCTTGTCTCTGCAGTGGTGAGCGGTTTTGTTTCTTTTTTGTACTTCTTCAAATAATGGCGCCTAGAATTGGCACATGCGCAGATCGAGCTCTCGGCTCAAGCTCTCATCTGCACATGAGCGAACTTTGGGTGCCATTATTTGAATCAGCCCCATGTCGAGCAGAGCAGCGCCCGCAGTGAGTATCTGTACTACTTGCAGCATCGCCGTACTCCAGTACCGCCCCTGCCCCCAGCTCCACTGCTAGCCCCCCTCCCTAGTAAGACATTACCGGATTATAATACAGACTACGTATTTGTATCTTTTTCTCAAAATTTGGGGTGTGTCTTATAAAGTAAAAAATATGGTAATCCAAGACAAATCTTGCTCTGTATTCTCTCCATTTACCATCTGTCACAAACCACCGGGGGGGGTCACTCAGAAATCCCCCGCGCTGGCTACCAGTACGTCACAATCGGGGGGTAGCAAGGGGGCGTCCCCCTCCTTTATACCTCCCGACCGACAGACAGAGCACGTGACGCGCTCTCTAGCGCCCCTCTTATAGTCAGGCCAATTATGGAATTGCCCGACCATAAGCAAGGAGGCCGCTATACTACTTATGCCGATTATTGAAGGGCCCCCGGCGAGAGAAGGGTATATATTCCCCCGACCTCCGCGGGCGGAATATATAAACTCTCCCCGAATCTCACTGGCCTCCCCACAATAATCCTTGGCACAACTCGCTGCCACCAACCGATTTACGGTAACTATTAGCCGAACACACGGACGTGGGATTCAAGATCGAGATAACAGAACAGCCCAAGATTAATTCTATAATTTAATCGCCTAAAGCACACTAGAAACTACAATATATACAATAGGGAATCTACAGAATATACATATGTCAGAGTACAGTTACAGATAAAGCATGGGTTACAAACAGGTATACAATTACATCAGTTACCTTGTGTGTCTGGCCACAGGGGGGCGCTGTAGACCAGGTTTCCAGGAACTCCCTCACAGGTCTTTCCCAACCAGGCCCCCGAGCAGAAGAACACTGGAAAATGGCCGAAGTAGGGTTATCAACCTGGGCAAATCCAGGTCCCCTCCTACCTTAGTGACCTCACAGGGAGCACTGCTCCACCCCTGGCTGGAGTTATGGACAAATTCACAACATGGAATATGGGCCATAACTTTGCCTGGGAGCGTCGTAGGCGGACGCCAATGCTCTCATTGTGACAGTTATGAATTTAGCTACAGAACGAGGGGACTCATGACCTGTCTACGAGTTCCCATATGGCTGATATCACGCCTGGGGTATTTCCCAAGCTCCCCCTTCCATAAAAAAGGTGTGCCAGCATCGTCCGCCTGCGCAAACACCATTTTTATGGTTGCCATATTTATCGGAGATATGGCTTGCGAGATATGAACCATTTTTTACTGGAGTCGTTCTGTCTGGCTACTTCCAAGCCTTGCTAATGAGATACAACTCTTGTTACAGGGTGACGGCAGGGAGCCATCCTGTGTCCATTGTCCGCACAACATCTCATCTCCATATCAGAGGAGATGGCTGTTGGAGGTGTAAGTGGGATGTGACACCTTCACAGATGCTGGACATTTGGGAACAAGGAGGGAGGGGGGCACTGCCAGGGAGTGATGAGAGCAATTATGACTTCTAGTCATAATTCCTCTTCATATCCCAGGATTTACCTCACACCTCCCCCCTTTTGAGGGCGCTAGGGGGCAGCACACTCCGGTGTTCCCCCGTGCGCCCGCCCGCGACCTCTCCTTGTCGGGACAGCCCGTCTGCGTTACCGTGGTCACGGCCCCTTTTGTGGCGAATGGTGAAGTCGTATTGCTGGAGCGCAAGGCTCCATCGCAACAATCGCCCATTCGTCCCAGAGACGGTGTGCAACCAGCTGAGGGGATTGTGGTCCGTCTCCACGATGAAGTGGCGCCCGTATAGATAGGGTTGCAGACGCTGCAGGGCCCACACTATGGCCAGGCACTCCTTCTCCATTGTAGAATAGGCCACTTCCCTTGGCAACAGCTTCCTGCTCAGGTACAAGACTGGGTGCTCTTGGCTCGCAGAGTCCACCTGGCTGAGCACCGCACCGAGGCCGAAGTCACTGGCGTCGGTCTGTACTACAAACGGCCGCGTGAAGTCGGCTGCCTGTAGCACGGGCGGGCTGGACAGGGCGTCCTTTAGGGCCCGGAAGGCTGTCTCGCAGTCCATTGTCCAATCGACTGCAGAGGGCAGCTTCTTCTTGGTGAGGTCCGTCAAGGGCTTTGCCAGGCTACTATAGCATGGAACAAACCTCCTATAGTACCCAGCGGTCCCCAAGAAGGACATCACCTGCTTCTTGGTCCTGGGGGTGGGCCAGGATGCGATGGCTTCCACTTTCTCAGGCTCGGGCTTCAGTGTTCTCCCACCTACCCGGTGACCGAGGTACTGGACCTCGCTCATGGCCAGCTGACACTTTCCCGGCTTGATGGTCAAACCTGCCCGGTGGATCCGCCTGAGCACCTGTGCTAGATGCTCTAGGTGGTCCTCCCAGGTGGGACTGAAGACGGCAATGTCATCCAGGTACGCGGCCGCGTACCCTTCAAGTCCCTTGAGCAGGGTGTTGACCATCCGCTGGAAAGTGGCAGGGGCATTCCTCATCCCGAATGGCATCACCGTGGACTCGTACAGTCCAAATGGGGTAATAAAGGCAGAGCGTTCCCTGGCCTTGCGAGTCAGGGGGATCTGCCAATATCCCCGGCTCAGATCCATGATGGTCAGGTACTGAGCCCCGGCCAACTGATCGAGCAGGTCATCGATGCGTGGCATTGGGTACGCATCGGCGACCGTGACCGCATTGAGCCCCCTGTAGTCCACGCAGAACCGAGTGGTTCGGTCCTTCTTAGGGACGAGGACTACAGGCGAGGCCCAAGCGCTGTTGGATGCCTGGATCACCCCCAGCTTCAGCATCTCGTCAATCTCCTGGCGCATGTGTTGCTGCACCTCCAGGGAGACCCGATATGCTGAACGCCGGATCGGGGGATGATCCCCAGTGTCCACGTGATGGACAGCCAAGTCAGTCCTTCCGGGCTGGTTGGTAAACAACCCCCGGAAGGGGAGGAGGGTGGCCCACAGCTGGGACCGTTGGTCTTCCAAGAGCTGGTGGCCAACCTCCACATCCTCAATGGATCCGCCTGCCCTAACCTGGGCTAGCATATCCAAGAGGGTTTCCGCTTCTCCCTCCTCGGGCAGGTTGCACACGGGGAGCGCACATGCCTCCCGCTCATGATGTGCCTTCATCATGTTCACATGGAAGGGCTTCCGCCTTCCACGGGCAGGGTCCAGGGTGACCAGGTACGTTACAGGGTTGAGCTGCTGGTACACGAGGTATGGGCCTTCCCAGGCTGCCTGAAGCTTGTCCTGTGGTACGGGGACCAGTACCCACACCTCTTGACCCACTTGGTAGGTCCTCTCACAAGCGTTCTGGTCGTACCAACGCTTCTGATCGGCCTGGGCTTGAGCCATATTGTCGTGTACCAGTTGCGTCAAGGCCTGCATTTTGTCCCGGAAGCGCATGACATACTCGATAACCGACACTCCAGGGGTGGCCAAATCCCCTTCCCAAGCCTCTTTCACCAGAGCCAGGGGGCCCCGCACACGTCGCCCGTACAGGAGCTCAAACGGTGAGAATCCTGTTGAGGCCTGTGGAACCTCCCGGTAAGCAAATAACAGGTGTGGGAGATACCGCTCCCAGTCACGCCCATGGGAGTCGACCAACATCTTAAGCATCTGCTTTAAGGTGCCATTAAACCGCTCGCACAGGCCATTAGTCTGTGGATGGTACGGGCTGGCCACCAGATGTCGCACCTGGACTTGCTTACAGAGGGCCTCCATCAGCTGGGACATGAATTGGGTCCCCCGGTCAGTGAGCATTTCCTGGGGAAAACCCACTCGGGAGAAAATCTCCAGCAATGCGGTGGCCACCTTGTCAGCCCGAATGGACGACAAGGCCACTGCTTCTGGGTACCGGGTGGCATAGTCCACTACCGTCAGTATGAAGCGTTTCCCGGAGCTGCTGGGGATGGCCAGCGGGCCGACCAGATCCACAGCCACCCTCCTGAAAGGCTCATCGATGATGGGCAGAGATACCAGTGGGGCTTTGGGGCGTGGCCCCGCCTTCCCCACTCTCTGACAGGTTTCACACGAACGGCAGTAGGCAGCCACATCGGCCCCCATTTTTGGCCAGTAGAAATGCTGGTTTAACCTGGCCTTGGTCTTAGCGATCCCTAGGTGTCCGGCCATCGGAATCTCATGTGCGATCCGCAACAACTCCGTCCGGAACGGATAGGGTACCACCAACTGTCGGTCCCTGGGCCACGCCTCCGGTGAACCCTGCTGGACCGTGGCCCGGTACAGCCGTCCTTGGTCCCAGACCACTCGCTCCGGGTCCGAGTCCGAGGGAGGCTGTGCCGCCTGCTCCTTAAGAGCTTTCAGGCTGTCGTCAGCTTCTAACGCTGCCTGAAACCCCTGACTAGATGTGGCCAGAATCGACGAGACTGTCACATCTTCAGTCAGTACCCCGGGACCTGTGTCCTGGCCTCCACCTGACTCGGCTGCCACTTGGTCAGAAGGGGAAGAGCTATCGGACCTCCGGGAGGCCCCTTGGCTTCCAGCACTCCCACTGCGGGTGACAGCGGCCACAGCCGCTGCGACCGTGGGTCGTGCCTGCTCATCCTCCGTTCCTGACCAAGTCGCCGGTTCAGGCAGACCTACCTGGCTTCCTGACACCCCGGTTGTGGGGGAACCATGCACCGAGATCTTACCTGGGAGCACTTCCGCTCCTGGACCGGCCCCAATCTCACCTGCCTGTTCCCCTCCTGCAGCAACAGAACCCCGCTGTGAAATCTCTGGGGACCCCACATTTGCTGTGGTAGCCCCCACCCCACACACTGGTCCTCCCCCTGCAGCACCCTGCTCCCTGCTTATCCCTGCAGAGGGCA
Organism: Anomaloglossus baeobatrachus; assembly: GCF_048569485.1. Classification (NCBI taxonomy): domain Eukaryota; kingdom Metazoa; phylum Chordata; class Amphibia; order Anura; family Aromobatidae; genus Anomaloglossus; species Anomaloglossus baeobatrachus. The sequence goes on along the minus strand of NC_134354.1, from coordinate 476,895,798 downwards.
ACAGATCCCAGCTCACAGGCTGGTTACTTGTAGAGGCATTGTCACACCTTTCTCTGACCCCCTCCCCTGTCACAGCTGCAGCTGTGTGTGTGTCTATGGTGTCTATGCAAGCAGAAATATCAGAGTTCACTCCCTCCTCCCTTACATCATTCATAGATAACACATTAACATTGTCCGGAGGCATGTCAGTACGGGCTGAAGGTTCAGCCCTTGGTTGGGGCCCAAACTGGGAGGTTATCTGCCCCAAATCTGTCCCAAGTAGCACGTTTGCAGGGATCCGATCAGTTACCCCCACCTCCCTCACCCCTCGCCCTGCGCCCCAGTCCACATAAATGTCAGCAACAGGCAGCGCCGGGTCAGTGCCTCCAATCCCGGAGACAGCGAGGGTATTTCCAGGGATCAAGTCTTGGGGGGACACCATCTCAGGCCGCACCAGAGTCACCTCCGAGGCGCTGTCTCGCAGTCCTATGGTCACAGACCGGCCGACGGTGACAGGTTGGAAGCTGTCCAGGGACCTACCACCACCCCCACCCACACAATACACCTTGGGCGGCCCTTGGGACGGGGACGGAGCCGGGGCCTTGGGACGCTGAGGGCACATGGCCTTGAAGTGTCCAGGTAGGTTGCACTGGTGGCACCGTCTTGGCTCTGCCACGGGCCTGGAGAGGGGAGTTGAGGGGGACACCCCCTGCAGTCTAGGGGCAGGTGGGGCAGTCGCAGAGTTCATCTTACCCCCTCTCCAGGTGCTGCTGGTGGCTGCTCTCCTGGCTTCAGGAGCCCGATTGTTGGTGTAGTCATCGGCCAGGGCAGCTGTAGCCGTGGATCCCTTTGGCTTCTGGTCTCGGATGAACTGGCGGAGATCCTCAGGGCAGTTCCACAAGAGTTGCTCCGTGATGAACAAGTCCAGGATCTCCGGTCCGGTGGAAAGCTGCAGGCCTTGGGTCCAGTGGTCGGCAGCTCGGGCAAGTGCCCGCCGGTGGTCAGCCCAGGAGTCCTTTGGTCCCTTCTGCAGCGTCCGGAACTTCTTGCGGTAGGACTCCGGGGTGAGGTTGTACTGTTGGATCAGGGCCCGCTTGATGGTGTCGTAGCCCTGATCCGCCTCAGCAGGCAAGTCCCCAAGGATATCCAGGGCCTTACCCCTTAAACGGGGGGTCAGGTATTTGGCCCACTGGTCCTTGTTCAGATGATGCTGCAAGCAAGTCCGTTCAAAAGCAGTCAAGAAAGAGTCCAAGTCTCCATCCTTCTCCAGCACTGGGAAGTCCTCAACACGGACCTTTGGAAGTTTGGTGTCTGGAAGGTCACGGGTGGCTGATGAGGGCCGGAGCTGAGCTAGCTGCAGCTGGTAGTTACGCTCTGCCTGGCGCTCTTCACGCGCTGCTTGCCGCTCACGCTCGGCCATGAGTTCCTTGTAGCCCTCCCGGTCTCCAGCCTGGCGTAGGGCCATAGCCATTTGAAGAAGGCTATCCGAGCCTCCCAGGCTCGGTGGAATGGCACGTGGTGATCTGCGGCCCGCTGCGGAGCCTGGTGATTCACTGTCCATGGCAGAGCGGAGGGCTGGCATCTGGCTCGTTGAGGACCCTTGGGCGAGCTGCTCCTCATCTTGTCCAGCAGTGCCCGGTTGTGCAATGTCCTCTGCAGAGCTGTTTTCTGGCGTCGAGCTCCTGGAGGACTCGTGGGCAACCTCCTCATTACTGTCCACAGCACCGTCCTCCCTCTCTTCGGCTCCTGCTTTAGCATTGGCCAGTTGCATAGCTCTGCTCCTGGTGCCATCAGCCATTCTTGCAGACCTTTGGTCACTGACACAGAACTGACACCTGATGCCTCCACACACCTTACAGTATCTGCACTCTGACACTCTAGTGTTGAGCTAGTCTGAAGACCCCAGCAGCCACAGCTGCTGCAGGCAGTCTTTAGTGTCTGGGAGTATGGGTCTCACACTCACACACACTATTATCTCGATCCCACCGCTATGCCACCAATATGTCACAAACCACCGGGGGGGTCACTCAGAAATCCCCCGCGCTGGCTACCAGTACGTCACAATCGGGGGGTAGCAAGGGGGCGTCCCCCTCCTTTATACCTCCCGACCGACAGACAGAGCACGTGACGCGCTCTCTAGCGCCCCTCTTATAGTCAGGCCAATTATGGAATTGCCCGACCATAAGCAAGGAGGCCGCTATACTACTTATGCCGATTATTGAAGGGCCCCCGGCGAGAGAAGGGTATATATTCCCCCGACCTCCGCGGGCGGAATATATAAACTCTCCCCGAATCTCACTGGCCTCCCCACAATAATCCTTGGCACAACTCGCTGCCACCAACCGATTTACGGTAACTATTAGCCGAACACACGGACGTGGGATTCAAGATCGAGATAACAGAACAGCCCAAGATTAATTATATAATTTAATCGCCTAAAGCACACTAGAAACTACAATATATACAATAGGGAATCTACAGAATATACATATGTCAGAGTACAGTTACAGATAAAGCATGGGTTACAAACAGGTATACAATTACATCAGTTACCTTGTGTGTCTGGCCACAGGGGGGCGCTGTAGACCAGGTTTCCAGGAACTCCCTCACAGGTCTTTCCCAACCAGGCCCCCGAGCAGAAGAACACTGGAAAATGGCCTAAGTAGGGTTATCAACCTGGGCAAATCCAGGTCCCCTCCTACCTTAGTGACCTCACAGGGAGCACTGCTCCACCCCTGGCTGGAGTTATGGACAAATTCACAACATGGAATATGGGCCATAACTTTGCCTGGGAGCGTCGTAGGCGGACGCCAATGCTCTCATTGTGACAGTTATGAATTTAGCTACAGAACGAGGGGACTCATGACCTGTCTACGAGTTCCCATATGGCTGATATCACGCCTGGGGTATTTCCCAAGCTCCCCCTTCCATAAAAAAGGTGTGCCAGCATCGTCCGCCTGCGCAAACACCATTTTTATGGTTGCCATATTTATCGGAGATATGGCTTGCGAGATATGAACCATTTTTTACTGGAGTCGTTCTGTCTGGCTACTTCCAAGCCTTGCTAATGAGATACAACTCTTGTTACAGGGTGACGGCAGGGAGCCATCCTGTGTCCATTGTCCGCACAACATCTCATCTCCATATCAGAGGAGATGGCTGTTGGAGGTGTAAGTGGGATGTGACACCTTCACAGATGCTGGACATTTGGGAACAAGGAGGGAGGGGGGCACTGCCAGGGAGTGATGAGAGCAATTATGACTTCTAGTCATAATTCCTCTTCATATCCCAGGATTTACCTCACACCATCTTCCCAAGCTAGTAATGCAGAATAATTGGTAATGAGAATAACAAACAGGTACATAGACATAGGTCACTGCTCTGATGGGTCACTGGCCAACGAGGTGATCTTCGTAAGAATAGCACGTAATTACCACATCGTTTGCCACCTGCTGCCATGGCGAGGTTACAGCTCCACAGTAAACTGAGCTTAGATGAGCTGGAACATTAGCTTTATTACAATAATGTGCACCATATTAGGTAGTAAAACAGTTTGATAAATCATGCATAGCCGCTTGAAGTTATAAAGTCTCTGTTATAAGTATCATAGTTGAGCACCAGACAGTGCTGCATATATACATACTTGCATGGCAGTGGCTTGGTACACAGAATATGCTCCACAAGGCACTTCTGCTCTGCAGCCAATTCTTGCAAACCGTCTTTATCCTCTTCTCCTGCAAATACATTTAGAAAAATTGCAAAAACAACTACCAGCAGACTCTTCTTGAGTTAAGCAGTGGATAACAAGCATATGGAATATTGAGCGGGGAAGGGTAGAAACAAAAAAAAAAAAAAAAAAAAAAAAAAAAAACAGCACCACAGACCTGCACTGAGAAACTTCTCCAGTCTACCGAACCAAGCCAGACCAACACTGTGAATGCCCGTCACATGGGTACAGTGATATCTTGATGAACAAACAGTGTCTAGAATAAAGAGAGATCATTACTGAACGCTTGGGTCAACAATCATCATTTGCCTTTTTTTTTAATCGATGTCACTTTCCTTTATCTTGTATCAGTTAGTTGCCTTTTGGCACAAAATTCTTCAAAATGGAGAACGCAATACATTAATGTGGCGCAATGTGAAAAAAAATGGTCTTTTTTACTTCTTTCAACTGTTTTGGCGCCTTTTAGTACAATTTGCAAAATGGACTTAAAAAGATGTCAAAATACTTGCATATTCAAAAATATACAGCAGGGGAGGAGGGACTTTAAAAGAGGCACAATTAGAATAATAAATAGGGTGCAAAAGAAGGGAATTTTGTTACTTACCGTAAATTCCTTTTCTTCTAGCTCCTATTGGGAGACCCAGACGATTGGGTGTATAGCACTGCCTCCGGAGGCCACACAAAGCAATTACACTAAAAAGTGTAAGGCCCCTCCCCTTCTGGCTATACACCCCCAGTGGGATCACTGGCTCACCAGTTTTAGTGCAAAAGCAAGAAGGAGGAAAGCCAATAACTGGTTTAAACAAATTCACTCCGAGTAACATCGGAGAACTGAAAACCGTTCAACATGAACAACATGTGTACCCGCAAAGAAACCAAAAATCCCGAAGGACAACAGGGCGGGTGCTGGGTCTCCCAATAGGAGCTAGAAGAAAAGGAATTTACGGTAAGTAACAAAATTCCCTTCTTCTTCGGCGCTCCATTGGGAGACCCAGACGATTGGGACGTCCAAAAGCTGTCCCTGGGTGGGTAAAGAATACCTCATGTTAGAGCTGCAAGACAGCCCTCCCCTATAGGGAGGCAACTGCCGCCTGCAGGACTCTTCTACCTAGGCTGGCGTCCGCCGAAGCATAGGTATGCACCTGATAATGTTTGGTGAAAGTGTGCAGACTCGACCAGGTAGCTGCCTGGCACACCTGTTGAGCCGTAGCCTGGTGTCGCAATGCCCAGGACGCACCCACGGCTCTGGTAGAATGGGCCTTCAGCCCTGATGGAACCGGAAGCCCAGCAGAACGGTAGGCTTCAAGAATTGGTTCTTTGATCCATCGAGCCAGGGTTGCCTTAGAAGCCTGCGACCCTTTGCGCTTACCAGCGACAAGGACAAAGAGTGCATCCGAACGGCGCAGTGGCGCCGTGCGGGAAATGTAGATTCTGAGTGCTCTCACCAGATCTAACAAATGTAAATCCTTCTCATACCGATGTACTGCATGAGGACAAAACGAAGGCAAAGAGATATCCTGATTAAGATGAAAGGAGGATACCACCTTCGGGAGAAACTCCTGAATGGGACGCAGCACTACCTTGTCCTGGTGGAAGACCAGGAAGGGAGCCTTGGATGACAGCGCTGCTAGCTCAGACACTCTCCGAAGAGATGTGATCGCTACCAGAAAAGCCACTTTCTGTGAAAGTCTAGAAAATGAAACCTCCCTCAGAGGCTCGAAGGGCGGCTTCTGGAGGGCAACTAGTACTCTGTTCAGATCCCATGGATCTAACGGCCGCTTGTACGGGGGAACGATATGACAAACCCCCTGTAGGAACGTGCGCACCTTAGAGAGTCGTGCTAGACGCTTCTGAAAAAAGACGGATAGCGCCGAGACTTGCCCTTTAAGGGAGCCGAGCGACAAACCTTTTTCTAACCCTGATTGCAGGAAAGAAAGAAGGGTAGGTAATGCAAATGGCCAGGGAGAGACTCCCTGAGCCGAGCACCAGGATAAGAATATCCTCCACGTTCTGTGGTAGATCTTAGCAGACGTGGGCTTCCTAGCCTGTCTCATGGTGGCAACGACCCCTTGGGATAAGCCTGAAGACGCTAGTATCCAGGACTCAATGGCCACACAGTCAGGTTCAGGGCCGCAGAATTCCGATGGAAAAACGGCCCTTGGGACAGTAAGTCTGGTCGGTCTGGTAGTGCCCATGGTTGGCCGACCGTGAGATGCCACAGATCCGGATACCACGCCCTCCTCGGCCAGTCTGGAGCGACGAGTATGACGCGGCTGCAGTCGGATCTGATCTTGCGTAGCACTCTGGGCAAGAGTGCCAGAGGTGGAAACACATAAGGGAGCCGGAACTGCGACCAATCTTGCACTAGGGCGTCTGCTGCTAGAGCTCTTTGATCGCGAGACCGTGCCATGAAGGTTGGGACCTTGTTGTTGTGCCTGGACGCCATTAGGTCGACGTCCGGCCTTCCCCATCGGCGACAGATTTCCTGAAACACGTCCGGGTGAAGGGACCATTCCCCTGCGTCCATGCCCTGGCGACTGAGGAAGTCTGCTTCCCAGTTTTCTACGCCGGGGATGTGAACTGCTGATATGGTGGAGGCCGTGGCTTCCACCCACATCAGAATCCGCCGGACTTCCTGGAAGGCTTGCCGACTGCGTGTCCCCCCTTGGTGGTTGATGTATGCCACCGCTGTGGAGTTGTCCGACTGAATTCGGATCTGCTTCCCTGCCAGCCACTGCTGGAAGGCTAGTAGGGCAAGAAACACTGCTCTGATTTCCAGAACATTGATCTGAAGGATGGACTCCTGCTGAGTCCACGTACCCTGAGCCCTGTGGTGAAGAAACACTGCTCCCCACCCTGACAGACTCGCGTCTGTCGTGACCACCGCCCAGGACGGTGGTAGGAAGGATCTTCCCTGTGATAATGAGGTGGGAAGAAGCCACCACTGCAGGGAGTCCTTGGCCGTCTGGGAAAGGGAGACTTTCCTGTCCAGGGATGTTGACTTCCCGTCCCATTGGCGGAGGATGTCCCATTGAAGTGGACGCAGATGAAACTGCGCAAACGGAACCGCCTCCATTGCTGCCACCATCTTCCCGAGGAAGTGCATGAGGCGTCTTAAGGAGTGCGACTGACTTTGAAGGAGAGTCTGCACCCCAGCCTGTAGAGACCGCTGCTTGTCCAGCGGAAGCTTCACTATCGCTGAGAGAGTATGAAACTCCATGCCAAGATACGTTAGTGATTGGGTCGGTGACAGATTTGACTTTGGGAAGTTGATGATCCACCCGAACGCCTGGAGAGTCTCCAGTGCAAAATTCAGGCTGAGTTGGCATGCCTCCTGAGAGGGTGCCTTGACCAGCAGATCGTCCAAATAAGGGATCACAGAGTGTCCGTGAGAGTGCAAGACTGCTACCACTGCTGCCATGATCTTGGTGAACACCCGAGGGGCTGTCGCCAGACCAAATGGCAGAGCCACGAACTGAAGATGGTCGTCTCCTATCACGAAGCGTAGAAAGCGTTGGTGCTCCGTAGCAATCGGCACGTGGAGATAAGCATCTTTGATGTCTATTGATGCTAGGAAATCTCCTTGGGACATTGAGGCAATGACTGAGCGGAGGGATTCCATCCGGAACCGCCTGGCATTCACATGCTTGTTGAGCAGTTTTAGGTCCAGAACAGGACGGAAGGAGCCGTCCTTTTTTGGAACCACAAAGAGATTGGAGTAAAATCCTCGCCCTCGTTCCTGAGGGGGGACAGGGATCACGACTCCTTCTGCTCTTAGAGAGTCCACCGCCTGCAGCAGGGCATCTGCTCGGTTGGGGTGTGGGGAGGTTCTGAAGAACCGAAGTGGAGGCCGAGAACTGAACTCGATTCTGTACCCGCGAGACAAAATGTCTGTTACCCACCGGTCTTTGACCTGTGACAGCCAAATGTCGCAAAAGCGGGAGAGCCTGCCACCGACCGAGGATGCGGAGGGAGGAGGCCGAAAGTCATGAGGTAGCCGCCTTGGAAGCGGTTCCTCCATTTGCCTTCCTGGGGCGTGAGTGAGCCCGCCAGGAATCTGAGCTGCCTTGTCCCTTCTGAGTCCCTTTGGACGAGGAGAATTGGGCCTTGCCCGAGCCTCGAAAGGACCGAAACCTCGACTGCCACTTTTTCTGTTGAGGTTTACTTGCTCTGGGCTGTGGTAAGGAAGAGTCCTTACCCTTGGACTGTTTTATGATTTCAGCCAATGGCTCACCAAACAGTCTGTCTCTGGATAATGGCAAGCTGGTTAAGCATTTTTTGGAACCAGCATCTGCTTTCCAGTCCTTTAACCATAATGCTCTGCGCAAAACCACAGAATTGGCGGCCGCCATAGAGGTACGGCTCGTAGATTCTAGGACAGCATTGATAGCATAGGTCGCAAACGCAGACATTTGCGACGTTAGGGACGCCACCTGCGGTACTGCTGGATGCATGATAGCATCCACCTGTGCTAAACCAGCTGAAATAGCTTGGAGTGCCCACACGGCCGCGAATGCTGGAGCAAACGACGCGCCGATAGCTTCATAGACAGATTTCAACCAAAGGTCCATCTGTCTGTCGTTGGCATCTTTAAGTGAAGCGCCATCCTCTACTGCGACTATGGATCTAGCCGCAAGCTTGGAAATTGGGGGATCCACTTTTGGACACTGGGTCCAGCGTTTGGCCACTTCAGCGGGAAAAGGATAACGGGTATCCTTAGAACGTTTAGAGAAACGCTTGTCTGGATGAGCGTCGTGCTTCTGGATTGATTCTCTGAAGTCAGAGTGGTCCAAAAAAGCACTTAGTTTACGCTTGGGATACAGGAAATGGAACTTCTCCTGCTGTGCAGCTGCCTCCTCTGCTGAAGGGGCTGGGGGAGAAATATCCAACAGTCTGTTAATTGCCGATATAAGGTCATTAACCATGGCGTCACCATCAGGGGCATCCAGATTGAGAGGGGCCTCAGGATCAGAATCCTGAGCACCGTCCTCAGTCTCATCACAGAGAGACTCTTCTCGCTGAGACCCTGAGCAGTGAGATGACGTCGAGGGTCTTTCCCAGCGAGCTCGCTTAGGCTGCCTGGGACTGTCATCTGAGTCAGAGACTTCAGCCTGTGATGCTTGAGACCCCCCTGAAGTACGGATTAGATCCAACTGAGGGGGACCGGAGAGCATAGACACAGCAGTGTCCATGGCCTGAGTAACTGGCCTGGCCTGCAAGGTCTCCAGGATTTTTGTCATAGTCACAGACATTTTATCAGCAAACACTGCAAAGTCTGTCCCCGTCACCGGGGCAGGGTTCGCAGGCGACTCTGCCTGGGCTACCACCACAATAGGCTCTGGCTGACGAAGTGCCACTGGGACTGAACATTGCACACAATGTGAGTCATTGGAGCCTGCCGGTAGATTAGCCCCACATGCTGTACAAACAGTGTACACAGCCCGTGCCTTGGCAGCCTTGCGTTTTGCGGATGACATGTTGCTGCCTCTCAGAGCAGTACAGGATGTCCAGCCAAGAAGCGACCTTACAGTGCACTATATAAAAATATATATATATATATATATATATATATATATATATATATATATATATATATATATATATATATATATATATATATATATATATATATATATATATATATATATATATATATATATATATATATATATATATATATGGTACCCAGAAAAAGTACACTAATATAGCACTGAGGCACTAGAGGGGCCAGCACTACTGTGCTGCTTACCGCCCGCTTAGGAGCGGTGTGTGGTCGCCAGAAGTCCGTCCAGTCTGGGTCTCCCAGAGCCTGCTGCCTTTCCCCAGCCAGACCGCATGTATAATGGCTGCCGGCGTCCTTGTGGAGAGGAGGGGCGGGCCCTGGGCGTACACCGACGAAGAGCGGGAAGTCTGCTTCCCCCTGTGCCTAGTGAGAGGGCTGGAGCATGTAAATAAGGCTCCAGCCCTCGGCGCTGCCGATTACACAGCGCCTCTCCCCTACCCTGATTGACAGGGTGGGGGCGGGAACGAAGCGGCGCTAGGCCGCAGAAGCCGGGGGCTATAGTTAGAAGCGCCGCCGCCGTAAAAGCGCGGTCGGCGCAAGTCCCCGGCGCACTACAAGTCGCAGCTGCGCCGCCGCTCCAGGAGCGGTCGGCGCAGCAGTTCCCAACATATAACGTCACTCAGCAAAGCTGCAGTGACCTAACCCCAGCGCACAGCGATACTGTCCCCGGCGCACTACAACGCTCAGCAAGCCCTGAGAGTGTCCGTGCCTGCCGGGGACACAGAGTACCTGAAAGCTGCAGGGCCTTGTCCCTGAACGGCACTCCCGCTCCAAATCCAGCAGGTTCTCTGGGTCTGTGGATGGAGCCCGGCCCCAGGGCTTGGGGGCCGGTAAGATCCCACTTCCACAGAGCCCTCCAGGGGATGTGGAAGGAAAACAGCATGTGGGCTCCAGCCTCCGTACCAGCAATAGGTACCTCAACCTTACAAGCACCACCACGGGTGAGAAGGGAGCATGCTGGGGGCCCCATATGGGCCCTCTTTTCTTCCATCCGATATAGTCAGCAGCTACTGCTGACTACAAACAGTGGAGCTATGCGTGGATGTCTGACCTCCTTCGCACAAAGCAGAAAACTGGTGAGCCAGTGATCCCACTGGGGGTGTATAGCCAGAAGGGGAGGGGCCTTACACTTTTTAGTGTAATTGCTTTGTGTGGCCTCCGGAGGCAGTGCTATACACCCAATCGTCTGGGTCTCCCAATGGAGCGCCGAAGAAAATAGAAAATAAACAAAAGCAACGAAACTAGACAAAAACCTAAAAAAAATAAAAAAAAATAAAAAAGATAATAAATACACACTCCTTAACACCTTTAACCCCTTAAAGTCCAGTTAATTTCTGGGCTTGAAGGCAAGAAACACTTGTCTCAGTGTTTTGCACACATTGGTTTTTGCAGCTTTTTCTGATGAGTCTTGCTTGCAGATTTGTTACAAAACTGCAAGCAAATCCTGATGCCAGCAAAGTCAATGAGAATACTGAAGATAGCGCATGTTTAATATTATTATTATTAATTTATTCATTTATATAGCGCTATTAATTCCATTGGGGCTCAAAATCTAAATTCCCTATCTGTATGTCTTTGGAGTGTGGGAGGAAACCGGAGTACCTGGAAGAAACCCACACAAACATGGGGAGAACATACAAACTCCTTGCAGACAGTGTCCTTGGTGGGAATTGAACCCAGGACCTCAGCACTGCAAGATTACAGTGCTAACCACTGAGTCACCGTGCCGCCCGCGTTTAGGATAATCTCCTTACAGATTTGGTGCAGAAAATAATCTGCAGCATGTCAATTATTTCTGCATTTTTGGCAGGGTTTTCCCCATCTGACTTCAATGAGAAACACTTCAATAACCCACAGAAAAACGATGCAATTTTCCTGCCAAGAGATACAGAGGTAGCAGCGAATACGAAACCATTTCTGCCTATGTGATCCTGTTCATCGCTGACCTTATGTTATTAGTAGGATATGTGCAGGAAATGTCAGTTGTGGGCTTTTTGGCATGCTCCGATTGAAGTAAATACACCCTTAAAGAGGATCTGTCACCGGGTCATATGTGGCCAGTTTTTGCTCATTTTCATCTCTATTGCTCCCTGAGCAAATTTTTTTTTTTTTATCCACCACATGCCTTTAGAAACACGGGCCTTTAGTGCTAATATTTATTTTTTGTTACCAGGGGGGGGGGAATTGCTCACAGGGTAATAGACGCCCCAAGAGAGCAAAGCCCTTTTAGTAAAAACTATAAGAAATTAGCACTAACAAAAACGACCCATATCTATGCAGCCATATGTAAAAAAAAAAAAATAAATAGATATATGTTTGGCCACTTTAAATACCACCACTGATCTTATGAGTGTGTGTAAAGCCTGCTTTACACCTTACGATTGTGCATACGATATCGTATGCGATCGTACCCGCCCCCATCGTATGTGCGGCACGTTCAATTTGTTGAACGTGCCGCACAAACAATTAATTGCCGTCACACGTACTTACCTTCCATATGACCTCGATGTGGGCGGCGAACGTCCACTTCCTGGAGTGGGAGGGACGTTCTAAATCACATCGACGTCATGCGGCAGTCAGCCAATAGAACCAGAGATGTGGAGATGAGCGGGACGTAAACATCCCGCACACCTCCTTCCTTCCGCATAGCCGGCGGGAGCCGCGGGGCGCAGGTAAGCAGGGCTGTGGAGTCGGAGTCGGAGTCGTGGAGTCGGAGTCGGAGCTCATTTTGGTGGAGTCGGAGTCTGAGTCGGTATAAAATGCACCGACTCCGACTCCTAAAA